>NC_046987.1:22939605-22949605 GCF_009769545.1 Cyclopterus lumpus
TTTTCCTGTGTGGAGGCCCAGACGTGAGAAAGAAGACTCTTAATTCTTATTATGTAACAAAGAAACACCGATTTATTGCACAAATAGGCTGTGTTAATGCGTTACGTTACTTCTTTCATTTATACAATAAAAACATGAACATGAACACCAGTTTTGGGACGTTTTTGTTGTCAAACCTTATTTATATCGAGCTTTTATTTTGACGAGCTGTTTCCGGTCTCAGAGTAACAAACTGACGGTGTTTGACGTTGAGCGGAATCTGCTGCACGAAACGTCACGAGCCGCTGATCCCTCACGAGACCAGAGCAGCCTGTGGGCGGCACGCGGGGTACCACGCGCACGTGTGCGATGTTCAGAGAGACAGACGTCTCACTCTGTCTCGCTTACAGGACATACTCACTGGTTGATGCATTATTTATTGATTCAAATGGTGATATTCAATGAGGAATGATAACAAAACTCAAAATTAAATTCTTATAATGAATTGCTGTCATTTAAACAATTCTGGCACCTCTATTTACAGTAATAAGACAAAGTACAGTGAATAAAATGCTTGTTTCCATCCACTACTGCTTTTGTAAAAGTACTAATACTACATGATGCTGTAAATAGTTAGACCTGGGTTAACATGATGCTACACAGTTAGACCTGGGTTAACATGATGCTACACAGTTAGACCTGGATTAACATGATGCTATATGTAGTTAGACCTGGGTTAACATGATGCTATATGTAGTTAGACCTGGGTTAACATGATGCTACACAGTTAGACCTGGATTAACATGATGCTACACATAGTTAGACCTGGGTTAACATGATGCTATATGTAGTTAGACCTGGGTTAACATGATGCTACACAGTTAGACCTGGATTAACATGATGCTACACATAGTTAGACCTGGGTTAACATGATGCTACACATAGTTAGACCTGGGTTAACATGATGCTACACATAGTTAGACCTGGGTTAACATGATGCTATATGTAGTTAGACCTGGGTTAACATGATGCTACACATAGTTAGACCTGGGTTAACATGATGCTACACATAGTTAGACCTGGATTAACATGATGCTACACATAGTTAGACCTGGGTTAACATGATGCTACACATAGTTAGACCTGGATTAACATGATGCTACACATAGTTAGACCTGGATTAACATGATGCTACACATAGTTAGACCTGGATTAACATGATGCTACACATAGTTAGACCTGGGTTAACATGATGCTACACAGTCAGACCTGGGTTAACATGATGCTACACATAGTTAGACCTGGGTTAACATGATGCTATATGTAGTTAGACCTGGATTAACATGATGCTATATGTAGTTAGACCTGGGTTAACATGATGCTATATGTAGTTAGACCTGGATTAACATGATGCTATATGTAGTTAGACCTGGGTTAACATGATGCTACACATAGTTAGACCTGGATTAACATGATGCTACACATAGTTAGACCTGGATTAACATGATGCTACACATAGTTAGACCTGGGTTAACATGATGCTATATGTAGTTAGACCTGGATTAACATGATGCTACACATAGTTAGACCTGGGTTAACATGATGCTATATGTAGTTAGACCTGGGTTAACATGATGCTATATGTAGTTAGACCTGGGTTAACATGATGCTACACATAGTTAGACCTGGATTAACATGATGCTACACATAGTTAGACCTGGATTAACATGATGCTACACAGTCAGACCTGGGTTAACATGATGCTATATGTAGTTAGACCTGGATTAACATGATGCTACACAGTCAGACCTGGGTTAACATGATGCTATATGTAGTTAGACCTGGGTTAACATGATGCTATATGTAGTTAGACCTGGGTTAACATGATGCTACACATAGTTAGACCTGGATTAACATGATGCTACACATAGTTAGACCTGGGTTAACATGATGCTACACATAGTTAGACCTGGATTAACATGATGCTACACATAGTTAGACCTGGATTAACATGATGCTACACAGTCAGACCTGGGTTAACATGATGCTACACATAGTTAGACCTGGGTTAACATGATGCTACACATAGTTAGACCTGGATTAACATGATGCTACACAGTCAGACCTGGGTTAACATGATGCTATATGTAGTTAGACCTGGGTTAACATGATGCTACACATAGTTAGACCTGGATTAACATGATGCTACACATAGTTAGACCTGGGTTAACATGATGCTACACATAGTTAGACCTGGGTTAACATGATGCTATATGTAGTTAGACCTGGGTTAACATGATGCTACACATAGTTAGACCTGGGTTAACATGATGCTACACATAGTTAGACCTGGATTAACATGATGCTACACATAGTTAGACCTGGATTAACATGATGCTACACAGTCAGACCTGGGTTAACATGATGCTATATGTAGTTAGACCTGGGTTAACATGATGCTACACATAGTTAGACCTGGATTAACATGATGCTACACATAGTTAGACCTGGGTTAACATGATGCTACACATAGTTAGACCTGGATTAACATGATGCTACACATAGTTAGACCTGGATTAACATGATGCTACACATAGTTAGACCTGGGTTAACATGATGCTACACATAGTTAGACCTGGGTTAACATGATGCTACACATAGTTAGACCTGGGTTAACATGATGAAGTAGAAGTTTATCAGACTGATAAACATTAAATATTATTCTCTTTGGTTGAAAGATAAACCATAAGGACTCAAGATCCTGAAGATCTGAACACAAACTCGACAAACTCTCCCAGTAGCTTGTTAATGGAGGAGCTCGTTAATGGAGGAGTTTGTTAATGGAAGAGATCGTTAATGGAGGAGCTCGTTGATGGAGGCGCTTGTTAATGGAGGAAGTGGTATTGGTTCCTGTTAACTTCAGAACATTAACACAACTCAGTAACAAAGCTAAGTCTGAACTGATGCCCTTACAGGAGACATCAGGACATCAGTACAAGGGGTCAAGTGGTGAGGAGGACAGGAGGATGAGACTGTGGTGGTGGGGCGTGGTTAAGCTCAGCTGCAGAGGGGAATTGGGGGAGTGCGCTCAGGGAACGGTACCAGGTGGAGATCTAATTGGCCTCAGCTGGGTCTAATGATGTGCTTTCCCTATAAAAAAAAAAAGTAGGACGGAAGGAGGAGGTGTTGGACGTTGCCGTGACGGAAGCCGAGTACGGACACAGGAGGGCGCTCAGGGGCAAGGCCGAAGAGCACGACTGTGTCCCGGACAAATAAAGATCCGTAAACCGAGTTCGGGTCTCCTGTGTCTCTGTGTTAGGGGGGGAGGGTAACACGAACCTGTTACACTGGAGCCCAAAGTGGGGCCCCCCTTAAAAAAAAAAAGGAAAAAGGAAACGCATGCCAGGAGACGAGGGACAACCAGGGCTGCCGGCCCAGCCATTGATCGCGCTGGGGCAGATGCTGGGAGGCATCGCCCAGATGCAGCGGGATCAGGCGGAGGCGAATCGCCAGTTCTTGGAGGCACTCCAGGTCCAGGCACAGAGACAGGCTCATGCCCTCGAGCAGCTCGCCGCCCGTACAGGTGCGGCTCCACCGGGGCCGCCGGCGCCGGACCCCTCCGCCTTGAGGGGGATGGCGCTGCCCAAAATGGCAGCGGCGGACGATGTCCAGACCTTTCTGGAGACCTTCGAGGTGATGGCGGAGGCGTGGGGCTGGCCGACGGCGGAGTGGGCGATCCGCCTCCTGCCACTTCTCACCGGGGAGGCGCAGACCGCGGCCCTCGGACTTCCCCCGGTAGCCCGGCGCAATTACGCGGACGTGCGTAAGGCGGTGATGGATCGGCTGGGTCTGACCCCGGAGGACTACCGGCGGAGGTTCCGGGAAGCCACGCTAGGGCCCGAGGACCGGCCCTTCGCCTACGCCCAGCGGTTGAGTGACGCCGCGACCAGATGGCTGCAGCCGGGGGGGGCCGGAGGAGCGACGGGGGTGTTGGAGCGGCTCGTCCTGGAGCAGTTCGTGGGGGGGCTGCCAGCCAGAATGTCGCCGTGGGTCCGGTGCCACCGGCCGGCATCGCTGCAGGCCGCGGTCACACTGGCGGAGGACCACTTGGCGGTGCATCCCGGGAATCAGGGGGACATCGGTCTGTTGCCAGTGCCACCCCGGCCGACCCCGCCCCGCGGAGAAGGCTTCCACCGCAGATCCTGGCATGGCCCGTGCCGGCTCCGCGGTCAGGACCCTCAACCCAGCTCCCCGATCTGTCGACCCCAGCTGACACCGGTACCCTTCCCAGCCCACGGGGAGCCTCTTAAGCACCAGGGCAGGAGTGTTGGAGGTGCGGGCAGCCCAGACACTTCCGGAGGGAGTGTCCGTTGATGGAGGTGGGCCAGATGATCCGGGTTGCCGGCTCTCCAATGCCCTCCCCCGGTCCGGGAACGACGTACCGCGTTCCGGTAAGAATCCAGGGGGGTACACATCAGGCGATGGTGGATTCGGGCTGTACGCAGTCTATGATCCACCAGAGCCTGGTTCAACCCGGGGCATTGATTGAGGCATTGTGGGTGAAGATAATGTGTGTGCATGGGGACGTTCACGAGTATCCTATGGTGTCAGTGGAAATTAGATACAGGGGGAAAAACATAATGTAAAGGTTTCGGTTAGCTCCCGCATTACGCACCCCCTAATCTTGGGAACAGATTGGCCGGGGTTTAACAAGTTAATGGGACAGGCGGTGGGGGTGCGTTCACGGCCGGTAGGGACATGCGATATCTGCGCTGTGCTCAGTGGCGACGCGAGGTTGTCTGACACTGCAGACGGGGAGGGGGAACCGGTGGAGTCTCCCGTGGAGACTCCACCGGCTCCCGAGTTTCACTCCATGGAGGATTTTCCACTCGAGCAGTCTCGTGACGACACTCTACGCTCAGCCTTTGACCAAGTGATACGAATTGATGGTCAGTTGGTGCGCCCTGACGCAGCGCAGTCATATCCGCACTTTTCATTGATTAGAGACAGACTGTACAGACTGTACAGACTGTACAGACTGTACAGACTGTACCGAGTGAGCCGTGACGCTCAGACAGGAGAGGAAAACACCCAGTTGCTGGTGCCAAAGAGCCGCCGGGAAATGATTTTCCAAGCGGCTCACTATAACCCGATGGCTGGTCACATGGGATACGAGAAAACACTGGACCGGATAATGACCCGATTTTATTGGCCAGGCATCCGGGCGGATGTGCGCCGTTGGTGTGCGTCCTGCCCGGAGTGTCAGTTGGTAAACCCCGCGGCCATTCCGAGGGCGCCTTTGCGTCCTCTGCCATTAATGGAGGTTCCGTTCGAGCGAATCGCTATGGACCTCATCGGGCCATTTCACCGAAGTGCACGCGGATATCGCTCTGTGTTAGTCCTTGTGGATTACGCAACGCGATATCCGGAGGCAGTGTCGTTGCGCAATATTTCGGCAAAGAGTGTTGCGCAAGCGCTGTTTCAGGTCATCTCCCGAGTCGGAATCCTGAAAGAGATTCTGACTGACCAGGGCACCCAGTTCATGTCAAGAACACTGAGAGAACTTTACGGGTTACTGGGCATCAAGTCTATTCGGACCAGTGTGTACCACCCACAGACAGACGGTCTGGTGGAGCGCCTGAATAAGACTTTGAAGTCCATGGTCCGTAAATGTATTAATGACGATGAACGTAATTGGGATAAATGGCTTAATTCTCTGTTTGCAGTATGGGAGGTTCCCCAGGCCTCCACCGGATTTTCTCCCTTTGAACTTTTGTTCGGCAGGACTCCACGGGGGGTGCTCGACCTCATTAAAGAAAACTGGGAGGAAGGTCCGAGCACAGGGAAAAACAAGATCCAGTACGTCATGTACCTGCGAGCAAAACTCCACACACTGGGTAGAATGTCACGTGAGAATTTGCTCCAGGCCCAGGAGCGTCAACAACGGCTGTACGACAGAGGGGCCATGCTGAGACAATTCACACCGGGAGAGAAGGTATTTGTATTGCTTCCTTCTTCCAGCTCTAAACTCCTCGCCAAGTGGCAAGGGCCCTTTGTGGTCACACGGCGAGTGGGGGATGTCGACTATGAGGTGGTGTGTTCTGATAGGGGCGGAGCTACAGATTTACCACCTCAACCTCCTGAAAGCATGGAGGGAGGCGGAGTCTGTTTCTCTGGTGTCCGCGGTACCTGAGAGAGAGGAGCTGGGGCCTGAGGCTCCAAAATCTACTAATCCGGCCTCGCTCCTTTGTGAAGACCATCTCTCCGGGACCCAGAGAACAGACATTGCCCAGTTGCAAGAGCAGTTTGCTGACTTGTTCTCTCTCCTGCCAGGATGCACAAACCTCATAGAGCACCGAATTGAGACGCCTCCGTGCGTGACGATGTGGTCGCGACCCTACAGGTTACCTGAACACAAAAGAAAAGTGGTTCAGAGGGAATTAGTGGCCATGCTGGAAATGGGGGTAATAGAAGAGTCCAACACTGCCTGGTGTAGTCCCATTGTTCTTGTGGTCAAGAAGGATGGGTCTATACGGTTCTGTGTGGACTATCGCAGGGTGAATGATGTGTCACGGTTCGATGCTTACCCAATGCCCCGGGTCGACGAACTCCTGGACCGACTGGGCACTGCGCGTTTCTTTATGACCCTGGATTTAACCAAGGGCTACTGGCAGATTCCTCTGTCGCCAGAGTCCAAGGAAAAAACGGCCTTCTCCACTCCGTTTAGTTTATACTAATTCACCACACTTCCCTTTGGGTTGTTCGGGGCCCCAGCCACTTTTCAACGCCTCATGGACCGGGTGCTTCGTCCGCACGCTGCATATGCGTCCGCCTACTTGGATGATGTGATCATCCACAACACCACCTGGGCGGAGCATATGCAGTGGGTGGGCGCGGTGCTGGAGTCCCTGAGGCAGGCGGGGCTCACTGCCAACCCAGGGAAGTGTGCAGTTGGACGGAGGGAGGTACGGTATCTGGGGTACCACTTGGGCGCCGGGCAGGTGCGCCCTCAGGTAGACAAAACCGCCGCCATCGCAGCCTGCCCACCGCCCAAGACAAAAAAAGAGGTGAGGCAGTTTTTGGGGCTGGCGTGTTACTATAGGCGGTTCATCCCAAATTTTGCAGATTTGACGAGCCCCTTGACCGACCTGACCCGGAAAGGTGCCTTAGATCCGGTCCAGTGGACGGAGCAGTGCCAGTTGGTGTTTGAGAAGGTAAAGCAAGCTCTCTGTGGGGAACCGCTCCTCCACACCCCTGACTTCTCTCTTCCCTTTACCCTGCAGACTGATGCGTCGAACAGAGGGCTGGGGGCCGTTTTGTCCCAGCAGGTGGAGGGGGTTGACCGCCTGGTGCTGTTCATCAGCCGCAAGCTGTCGGCGAGGGAGGCCAGGTACAGCACGGTGGAGAAGGAGTGCCTGGCCATCCGGTGGGCGGTCGACTCCCTGCGCTACTACCTCCTGGGGCGCTCATTCACTCTCTGGTCTGACCATGCCACGCTCCAATGGCTCAACCGCATGAAAGATACCAACGCCCGGATCACTCGGTGGTATCTGGTGGACAAAGGAGCCGGGGGAGGGGATTCGACAGAACGCCGGACCTGCGCTGCTGTCCACGGGAGCAGATTAGCGGAAAGCATGACAGACTGCGTCCGTCTGGAATTAATAAAAACCACTAACAAGTTCCTGTCTCTATTGTCTCTGTGCTAGGGGTATACCACCCGCGGTAACACGCGCGTGTTACATGCACTAAAGAGATCAGCTGATGACAGGAAGTGGACTGTTTGTGCACTAAAAAGAGCGGCGGTGAGAGCGGCGGTGAGACCAAGGTATCGCGTTTCAGCACTCAGAGCATCTTCATCAAAATCAACAGCTTTATATATTATTAATACAGCAGAAATCTGCCATCTTCCATAATGCAGAGAGTCGAGAGTTTGGAAGACTTTTTTCAGTTAACACACACTTTGTGCTAAGCTAACGGAAGGAAAGGGCTTCATCAAAAGTTGGACTGTTCCTTCAGTGTCTCGTATCAAATTATACTTAATAATGATAATAATACAGTTACTTTTACTTTTCAAACCAAATATACATAATATATATATATTTATATATATATTTATATATACATATAGAAAAACATTGTGTACACAATTCACACACTGTACACACACTACAAATATATATATATATATATATATACACATACATATAGATGTACATCAGGAAGCAGAGTTGTAGTCTTCCACCCTTCTCTGCACTTCCATTGGAGCAGTTACCCACCCTTAACCTTAACTCTATAGAGACTGTGTCTGTCCCACGGACACTTAAATTAATTAAATCAAAAGTAACCAGAAGAGGAGTCATACAAAATAACCTCATACAGGTTAACATCACTACTGCCACAGTGCAACAAAACAGGATAATTAAATGTGGACTCCTAAATATTAGATCTCTGTCATCTAAAGCGGTATTAGTAAATGATTTAATATCAGACAATCACATTGATTTATTGTGTCTTACTGAAACCTGGCTGAGGCATGAAGAATATGTCAGCCTAAATGAATCAACTCCTCCAAGTCATATTAATACTCACATTCCTCGAGGCACCGGCCGAGGAGGTGGAGTAGCAGCCATCTTTGACTCAAGCCTATTAATGAATCCTAAACCTAAACTAAACTACAACTCATTTGAAAGCCTTGTTCTTAGTCTTTCACATCCAACCTGGAAAACATTACAGCCAATTCTATTTGTTATACTGTACCGGCCACCAGGTCCATATTCAGAATTTATATCTGAATTTTCTGAGTGTTTATCAAGTTTAGTCCTTAAAACTGATAAGGTTATTATTGTAGGAGATTTTAATATTCATGTGGATATTGATAATGATTCCCTTAGTACTGCATTTATCTCATTGTTGGACTTGATTGGCTTCTGTCAGAGTACAGAAACCCACTCACTGCTTTGGCCACACCCTCCACCTTGTTCTTACATATGGCATTGACATTGAGCATTTGGAGGTCTTCCCACAGAACCCTCTTCTGTCAGACCATTACCTCATAACTTTTGAGTTCATACTCCCGGAGTATACACCGTTAGTCAAAAGTTTCTACACCAGATGTCTAACTGACAGTGCTGTAGCTACATTTAAAGAAGAGATTCCTTCTGCATTTGATTCAATACCACGTCTCAATGTGACGGAGGACTCCTGTGCTAACTTTAGTCCGTCCCAGATTGATCATCTTGTCGATAGTGCTACAGGCTCACTGAGAATGACACTAGACTCGATAGCCCCACTGAAGAAAAAGACAGTGAGGCAAAGGAGGTTTGCTCCCTGGTAGAACCCTCAGACCCGCGAACTAAAGCAAACTTCACGAAAGCTTTAAAGCATATGGCGTTCCACCAATCTGGAAGAATCACGCTTAGTTTGGAGAGATAGTCTTAAAACATATAAAAAGGCTCTCCGTAATGCCAGAGCAGCCTATTACTCATCAGTAATAGAGAAAAATAAGAACAACCCCAGGGTTCTCTTTAGCACTGTAGCCAGGCTGACAGAGAGTCACAGCTCTGTGGAGCCGTGTATTCCTATAGACCTCAGTAGTAATGACTTCATGAACTTCTTCAATGAAAAGATTTGAACTATTAGAGGCAAGATTGATGATCTCTTGCCCTCAACTACTGCCGATCTGTCATCAAGAGGAGTGGCCTTGGAAACGGCCGTATGCCCTGGTGTATATTTGGATAGCTTTTCTCCCATTAACCTAGACCAATTGTCCTCAATGGTTTCTACTTCTAAACCGTCTACCTGTCTCTTAGACCCCATCCCAACGAGGCTGCTTAAAGACGTGTTGCCTTTAATTGGCACCTCTCTGTTGGATATTGTTAATGTGTCTTTGCTAACAGGCCATGTACCACATTCCTTCAAAGTAGCTGTAATTAAACCTCTCCTAAAGAAGCCCACTCTTAATTCAGAGGTGTTGGCTAACTACAGACCGATCTCTAACCTTCCCTTCCTCTCTAACATCCTT
>NC_046987.1:22959605-23017105 GCF_009769545.1 Cyclopterus lumpus
AAGGAGAAGGAGACAGAGGGGGAAGGAGAAGGAGACAGAGGAGGAAGGAGAAGGAGACAGAAGGGGAAGGAGAAGGAGACAGAGGGGGAAGGAGAAGGAGACAGAGGGGGAAGGAGAAGGAGACAGAAGGGGAAGGAGGAGACAGAGGAGGAAGTAGAAGGAGACAGAGGAGGAAGGAGGAGGAAGGAGAAGGAGAAGGAGACAGTGGAGGAAGGAGAAGGAGGGGGAAGGAGAAGGAGACAGAGGAGGAAGGAGAAGGAGACAGAGGAGGAAGGAGAAGGAGACAGAGGAGGAAGGAGAAGGATACAGAGGGGGAAGGAGAAGGAGGAGGAAGAAGGAGACAGAGGAGGAAGGAGAAGGAGACAGAGGAGAAAGGAGAAGGAGACAGAGGAGGAAGGAGAAGGAGGAGGAAGGAGAAGGAGACAGAGGAGGAAGGAGAAGGAGACAGAGGAGAAAGGAGAAGGAATGAGACGGAAGAGGAAGGAGAAGGAGACAGAGGAGAAAGGATAAGGAGGAGGAAGGAGAAGGAGACAGAGGAGGACGGAGAAGGAGGAGGAAGGAGACGGAGGAGGAAGGAGAAGGAGGAGGAAGGAGAAGGATACAGAGGGGGAAGGAGAAGGAGGAGGAAGAAGAAGGAGACAGAGGAGGAAGGATAAGGAGACAGAGGAGAAATGAGAAGGAGAAGGAGGAGGAGGAAGGAGAAGGAGACAGAGGAGGAAGGAGACGGAGGAGGAAGGAGAAGGAGGGGGAAGGAAGGAGAAGGAGAATGAGACAAATGAGGAGGAGTAGGAGGAGTTCAGTAGCTCTCTGACTTCTGTTCCGCTTGCTTCACATGTTTCTGAATATGTAAACAATCCTTCCCAGAATGCCTTGCTCTCACCCTTCAGGTCGTGGGTGGCGCTGAAGGCCCCGACGTCTCCGATCCGGTACAGCGAGCCGGCGTTCCACCAGCTGGAGGACGGGAGGTCTCTACAGCGAGGAGCCTGGAGCACGATGAGGACGGCTCCACCCAGCATGCCCAACCAACCCAACCAGAACACCACCAGCAGGGACCAGCGAGTCCTCACCCAGCTGGAGGAGGGAGGGGGGGGGGAGGAGGAGGAGAGGGAGGAGGAGAGGGGGGGTAGGGGGGAGGGAGGAGGAGGAGGAGGGGGTAGGGGGGAGGGGGGGGGAGGAGGAGAAGGAGGGGGAAGGGGGGAGGGGGGAGGGAGGAGGAGGAGGAGGAGGGGGTAGGGGGGAGGGGGGGGGGTAGGGGGGAGGGAGGAGGAGGAGGGGGTAGGGGGGAAGAGGAGGAGGAGAGGGAGGGGGGGTAGGGGGGAGGGAGGAGGAGGAGGAGGAGGGGGTAGGGGGGAAGAGGAGGAGGTGGGAGGAGAAGGAGGGGGAAGGGGGGAGGAGAGGGGGGGTAGGGGGGAGGGAGGAGGAGGAGGAGGAGGGGGTAGGGGGGAAGAGGAGGAGGAGGTGGGGAGGGAGGAGGAGAAGGAGGGGGAAGGGGGGAGGAGGGGGGGAGGAGAAGGAGGAGGAGAGGGGGGGTAGGGGGGAGGGAGGAGGAGGTGGGGAGGGAGGAGGAGAAGGAGGGGGAGGGGGGAGGGGGAAGGGAAGGGGTGGGGATGAGGAGGGGGAGGAGGAGAGGGGGGGTAGGGGGGGAAGAGGAGGAGGAGGAGGTGGGGAGGGAGGAGGAGAAGGAGGGGGAAGGGGTGGAGATGAGGAGGGGGGGAGGAGGAGAGGGAGGAGGAGAGGGGGGGGAGGGAGGAGTAGGAGGGGGGGGAGAGAGGAGGAGGATATATATATATATATATATATATATATATATATATATATATACACACATGTATGTGTATATACACACATATATGTGTATATATACATACATGTGTGTGTGTGTGTGTGTGTCCGGTGCTCCTCCTCACCCCGGGGTGCCCGCTACCCTCAGCAGCTCCTCCTTGGTCAGTCCTGTGAATTTCTCCTCCTCGTCTTCGGGGATCTTCAGCTTCACGGACCCGTTCTTCTCCGGTACCGGTACCGGCTCCGCCTCCTCTCCGCCGGCCGACGGAGCGTCCTCGGCCCGGTCTCCTTCTCCGGTCATCGGCTGCTTCTCCTGGTCCTCCTGGTCCTCCTGGTCCTCCTGGTCCACCTGGTCCTCCTGGTCCACCTGGTCCAGATCCGCTTCGCTCACATCGGCCTCCGTAGCATCAGCATCCACAGCGGGACCCGGCGCCTCCTCCGGGACCGCATCGGGACCCGGACCCGGCGCCTCCTGCGGATCCGCATCCTTCAGGTCCACGTTGGTCTCCTCCGTGTTCATAGCAGCGGGGCTCCGGTAACGTCTCGGTGATGAGAAGCGGACCGGTACCGTGAGGTGTCCGTGACGTCTGGAACGCTGCAGCAAGTGATGCCTTCACTGCTGTGGGAAATACGGCCTCCCGGTCTCCTCCCAAGTGTTCTAGGTGGTGGTGGTGGTGGTTGTTGTTGTTGTTGTTGTTGTTTACATGTACAAAAAACACAATAACGCACGCGTTTGTGTACACCAGCTGTGCGTCACTGAACCCGGACCACGATAATCCTCATGAGGTCCCTGAAGCGTCATCGCAATAAAAGAGCACCTGAACGCATCACGTGTACTGATAGAGTTCATGTATTCATAATGCTATTATTTATTATTATTGTATCATTATAATCATATAGCTATTATTATTGTAATGGTAAGGTTATAATCATATTATTTTAATAGTTATTATAATGTTATTGTTATATCTCATCACTCGTTAAGCTTTCATAACAATGAGATAATACTTTGTTTACAGCAAACAAGATCAAAACAAGTATAAATAAGCAATAAAAAACAAAGAATCCACAATAACTGAAATATTATATATACAGAATAACGAATTTGGCTGGTCTGTAAAAAAGAAAGGACACACACACACAGACACACACACAGACACACACAGACACACACACACACACACAGACACACACACACACACAGACACACACACACACAGACACACACACACACACAGACACACACACACACAGACACACACACACACAGACACACACACACACAGACACACACACACAGACACACACAGACACACACAGACACACACACACACAGACACACACACACACACAGACACACACACACACACAGACACACACACACACACAGACACACACACACACAGACACACACACACACAGACACACACACACAGACACACTCTATGAAAAGCATATATAGCACATACACTCAGGAGTGGACAATTATTATTTTAATTATTTATTGTATTTCATTATTTTTGTATGCAATCTATTCATTATTATGCTTATTTCCCCTCTTCTCTTCTTTCTTGGAAAGCACCATTTGATGTTTGTTGTTGTTTGTTGTTGTTTGTGTACCGAGACATACAACTGAAGAATTGACAGAAAGCGACTGTATGAAAATACATATTGTTATGTTGTTGAAAACTAAATTAAAAAAAGAGAAGAGTGTAATGTGATGGTAAAATGTTTCAACGGTAGAGCATGAAGTGACTTCAAGGAGACAACAGAGAAGACACATCTGACGTTTTCTATGATTCTGACACACTGACTTTTAAGAATTGATACATTATGTTCCTGAGGAATGTGAATCTTACTCTGCAGAAACAGAACTGGTTTGGACTGGTTTAGATAGTGTTTAGACTGGTTTGGACTGGTTTAGATAGTGTTTAGACTGGTTTAGATAGTGTTTAGACTGGTTTGGATAGTGTTTAGACTGGTTTAGATAGTGTTTAGACTGGTTTAGACAGGTTTAGATAGTGTTTAGACTGGTTTAGATAGTGTTTAGACTGGTTTGGATAGTGTTTAGACTGGTTTAGATAGTGTTTAGACAGGTTTAGATAGTGTTTAGACTGGTTTGGACTGGTTTAGATAGTGTTTAGACTGGTTTAGATAGTGTTTAGACTGGTTTAGATAGTGTTTAGACTGGTTTGGACTGGTTTAGATAGTGTTTAGACTGGTTTAGATAGTGTTTAGACTGGTTTGGATAGTGTTTAGACTGGTTTAGATAGTGTTTAGACTGGTTTAGACTGGTTTAGATAGTGTTTAGACTGGTTTAGATAGTGTTTAGACTGGTTTGGATAGTGTTTAGACTGGTTTAGATAGTGTTTAGACTGGTTTAGATAGTGTTTAGACTGGTTTAGACTGGTTTAGATAGTGTTTAGACTGGTTTGGACTGGTTTAGATAGTGTTTAGACTGGTTTGGACTGGTTTAGATAGTGTTTAGACTGGTTTAGACTGGTTTAGATAGTGTTTAGACTGGTTTAGACTGGTTTAGATAGTGTTTAGACTGGTTTGGACTGGTTTAGATAGTGTTTAGACTGGTTTAGATAGTGTTTAGACTGGTTTAGATAGTGTTTAGACTGGTTTGGACTGGTTTAGATAGTGTTTAGACTGGTTTAGATAGTGTTTAGACTGGTTTAGATAGTGTTTAGACTGGTTTGGATAGTGTTTAGACTGGTTTAGATAGTGTTTAGACTGGTTTAGATAGTGTTTAGACTGGTTTAGACTGGTTTAGATAGTGTTTAGACTGGTTTGGACTGGTTTAGATAGTGTTTAGACTGGTTTGGACTGGTTTAGATAGTGTTTAGACTGGTTTAGACTGGTTTAGATAGTGTTTAGACTGGTTTAGACTGGTTTAGATAGTGTTTAGACAGGTTTAGATAGTGTTTAGACTGGTTTGGACTGGTTTAGATAGTGTTTAGACTGGTTTAGATAGTGTTTAGACTGGTTTAGACTGGTTTAGATAGTGTTTAGACTGGTTTAGATAGTGTTTAGACTGGTTTAGACAGGTTTAGATAGTGTTTAGACTGGTTTAGACTGGTTTAGATAGTGTTTAGACTGGTTTAGACAGGTTTAGATAGTGTTTAGCCCCACACTGTCTGTTTCATGGATTGGAGTTCCATTCATACATTGTCATATTCATGTAATGTGTTTATGTAACTCTGTAACTCTGTTCATCTGGTCACATGACATCTATTCATCTGTCCATCCGGGGAGAGGGATCCTCCTCTGTTGCTCTCCTGAAGGTTTCTTCACTTTTTTCCCTGTCAAAGGTTATTTTTGGGGAGTTTTTCCTGATCCGATGTGAGGTCAAAGGTCAGGGATGTTGTATGTGTACAGACTGTAAAGCCCTCTGAAGTTTTAATTCTCTTCCACAGCTACACTTGTCCTTCATCGTCGACCTTCATCATGTACCCGACTGCCTGCTCTGTTCACCTCACCATCAGATGAGCCGCTCACAGAGGACCTTTAACACATTGATGCAAATTATAACAAAACACAGAAGTCTGTTTGTTAATGATCATAATAATATAAATAAAGTGTTTGAACCGGCTGCACGGTGGTGTAGTGGCTAGCACTGTCGCCTCACAGCAAGAGGGCCGCGGGTTCGATTCCCGGTCGGAGCGGTCCTTCTGTGTGGAGTTTGCATGTTCTCCCCGTGGCAGCGTGGGTTCTCTCCGGGCTCTCCGGCTTCCTCCCACAGTCCAAAGACATGCTGCAGGTTAATTGATCTCTAAATGTCCCATAGGTGTGAATGTGAGAGTGAATGGTTGTATGTCCCTACATGTGCCCTCGATGGACTGGCGGCCTGTCCAGGGTGTCCCCTGCCTTCGCCCTATGTCAGCTGGGATAGGCTCCAGCGCCCCCTAATGAGGATAAGCGGTATTGAAAATGGATGGATGTGTTTGAACCTGCAGGAAATCGAGGATTAGAGGAATGCAGAGAAGGAGATGAGCGCGAGGAAACATATGCACAAAGACATACGTACAGAGACATATGTACAGAGACATACACACAGAGACATACGTACAGAGACATACACACAGAGACATACACACAGAGACATACACACAGAGACATATGTACAGAGACATACGCACAGAGACATACACACAGAGACATACACACAGAGACATATGTACAGAGACATACGCACAGAGACATACACACAGAGACATATGTACAGAGACATACACACAGAGACATATGTACAGAGACATACACACAGAGACATACGTACAGAGACATACACACAGAGACATATGTACAGAGACATATGTACAGAGACATATGTACAGAGACATATGTACAGAGACATACACACAGAGACATACGTACAGAGACATACACACAGAGACATATGTACAGAGACATACACACAGAGACATATGTACAGAGACATACACACAGAGACATACGCACAGAGACATATGTACAGAGACATATGTACAGAGACATACGCACAGAGACATACGCACAGAGACATACACACAGAGACATACGCACAGAGACATACGCACAGAGACATATGTACAGAGACATACACACAGAGACATACGCACAGAGACATATGTACAGAGACATACGTACAGAGACATACGTACAGAGACATACGCACAGAGACATACGTACAGAGACATACGCACAGAGACATACGTACAGAGACATACGTACAGAGACATACACACAGAGACATACGTACAGAGACATACGCACAGAGACATACGCACAGAGACATACGCACAGAGACATACGCACAGAGACATATGTACAGAGACATACACACAGAGACATACACACAGAGACATACGCACAGAGACATACGCACAGAGACATACACACAGAGACATACGCACAGAGACATACGCACAGAGACATATGTACAGAGACATACGCCCAGAGACATACGCCCAGAGACATATGTACAGAGACATACGCACAGAGACATACGCACAGAGACATATGTACAGAGACATATGTACAGAGACATACACACAGAGACATATGTACAGAGACATACGCACAGAGACATACACACAGAGACATATGTACAGAGACATACGCACAGAGACATATGTACAGAGACATACACACAGAGACATACGTACAGAGACATACGCACAGAGACATACACACAGAGACATATGTACAGAGACATACGCACAGAGACATATGTACAGAGACATATGCACAGAGACATACACACAGAGACATACACACAGAGACATACACACAGAGACATATGTACAGAGACATACACACAGAGACATACGCACAGAGACATACGTACAGAGACATACGCACAGAGACATACACACAGAGACATACACACAGAGACATACGTACAGAGACATACGCACAGAGACATACACACAGAGACATACGTACAGAGACATACGCACAGAGACATACACACAGAGACATACGTACAGAGACATATGTACAGAGACATACGCACAGAGACATATGTACAGAGACATATGCACAGAGACATACACACAGAGACATACACACAGAGACATACACACAGAGACATATGTACAGAGACATATGTACAGAGACATACACACAGAGACATACGTACAGAGACATACGCACAGAGACATACGCACAGAGACATACGTACAGAGACATATGTACAGAGACATACGCACAGAGACATACACACAGAGACATACGTACAGAGACATACGCACAGAGACATACACACAGAGACATATGTACAGAGACATACGCACAGAGACATATGTACAGAGACATACGCACAGAGACATACGCACAGAGACATATGTACAGAGACATACGCACAGAGACATATGTACAGAGACATACACACAGAGACATACGCACAGAGACATACGCACAGAGACATACACACAGAGACATACACACAGAGACATACGTACAGAGACATACGTACAGAGACATACACACAGAGACATACGCACAGAGACATACGTACAGAGACATACGCACAGAGACATATGTACAGAGACATACACACAGAGACATACACACAGAGACATACACACAGAGACATACGCACAGAGACATACGCACAGAGACATACGTACAGAGACATATGTACAGAGACATACGCACAGAGACATACGCACAGAGACATACGCACAGAGACATATGTACAGAGACATATGTACAGAGACATACGCACAGAGACATACACACAGAGACATACGCACAGAGACATATGTACAGAGACATATGTACAGAGACATACGCACAGAGACATACGCACAGAGACATATGTACAGAGACATACGCACAGAGACATACGCACAGAGACATATGTACAGAGACATACACACAGAGACATACGCACAGAGACATACGCACAGAGACATATGTACAGAGACATACGCACAGAGACATACGCACAGAGACATATGTACAGAGACATACACACAGAGACATACGTACAGAGACATACACACAGAGACATACGTACAGAGACATACGCACAGAGACATATGTACAGAGACATACGCACAGAGACATACGCACAGAGACATATGTACAGAGACATACACACAGAGACATACGTACAGAGACATACACACAGAGACATACGCACAGAGACATACACACAGAGACATACACACAGAGACATACGTACAGAGACATACGCACAGAGACATACGCACAGAGACATATGTACAGAGACATACACACAGAGACATACGCACAGAGACATACGCACAGAGACATATGTACAGAGACATACGCACAGAGACATACGCACAGAGACATACGCACAGAGACATATGTACAGAGACATACGTACAGAGACATACGCACAGAGACATACGCACAGAGACATATGTACAGAGACATACGCACAGAGACATACGCACAGAGACATATGTACAGAGACATATGTACAGAGACATACGCACAGAGACATACACACAGAGACATACGCACAGAGACATATGTACAGAGACATATGTACAGAGACATACGCACAGAGACATACGCACAGAGACATATGTACAGAGACATACGCACAGAGACATACGCACAGAGACATATGTACAGAGACATACACACAGAGACATACGCACAGAGACATATGTACAGAGACATACACACAGAGACATACGCACAGAGACATATGTACAGAGACATATGTACAGAGACATACGCACAGAGACATATGTACAGAGACATACACACAGAGACATACGTACAGAGACATACGTACAGAGACATACGCACAGAGACATACGCACAGAGACATACGCACAGAGACATATGTACAGAGACATATGTACAGAGACATACGCACAGAGACATATGTACAGAGACATACACACAGAGACATACGCACAGAGACATATGTACAGAGACATACGCACAGAGACATATGTACAGAGACATACGCACAGAGACATACGCACAGAGACATACACACAGAGACATACACACAGAGACATACGTACAGAGACATATGTACAGAGACATATGTACAGAGACATACACACAGAGACATACGCACAGAGACATACGCACAGAGACATACGCACAGAGACATACGCACAGAGACATACACACAGAGACATACGCACAGAGACATACGTACAGAGACATATGTACAGAGACATATGTACAGAGACATACACACAGAGACATACGCACAGAGACATACACACAGAGACATACGCACAGAGACATACACACAGAGACATACACACAGAGACATACACACAGAGACATACACACAGAGACATACGCACAGAGACATACGTACAGAGACATACGTACAGAGACATATGTACAGAGACATATGTACAGAGACATACACACAGAGACATGCGCACAGAGACATACGCACAGAGACATACGCACAGAGACATACGCACAGAGACATACGCACAGAGACATACACACAGAGACATACACACAGAGACATACACACAGAGACATACACACAGAGACATACACACAGAGACATACACACAGAGACATACACACAGAGACATATACACAGAGACATATGTACAGAGACATATGTAATTAGAGTCCAATTGGACCTCAGATTATTCAAAAACTACACAGTAAAAGTACTTCATATTATTTGTACTCTTAGAAGTACTAAATCCAAAATATTAGGTTAATTACTTATGGAATAAAGTGTTGTTCCTCATCAAAGTTAAAAGTACTTGTTTGGGCTGAAGGGTTCACATGAGTCCATAGAACCAGTACCATAAGTCTATAGTTTGTTTCAGTGAACAGCTGAAGACACAAAAGGAAACGTTTCTACAAAAACAGAACACGTCTTTAATATAATAACCGATAGATAACCACAACAGCAGGGAGGAGGTGAGGGTCAGAGGTCATCATGCAGAGCTGTTGTGGACTCCGTTCCTCTGGAGAACCTGATTGGACAAACTCGCCACCTCCCCCACGGTACCCAGGAGCCGGGCGAGCGAGGTGTTCTGATACAGAGAGAGAGAGAGAGAGAGAGAGATGGTTAGTTCATAGAAATACTGGAGTGAGACGACACGTGACATAATGTGACTGACACGTGGCAACATGTGGCATCATGTGGCGTCATGTGACTGACACATGGCAACATGTGATGTCATGTGGCGTCACGTGGCAACATGTGGCAACATGTGACGTCATGTGGCGTCATGTGACTGACATGTGACAACATGTGGCAACATGTGACGTCATGTGGCGTCATGTGACTGACACGTGGCAACATGTGGCGTCATGTGACTGACACATGGCAACACTTTACATCATGTGGCGTCATGTGACTGACATGTGACAACATGTGACGTCATGTGACTGACACATGGCAACATGTGGCGTCATGTGACTGACACATGGCAACACGTGACATTATGTGGTGTCATGTGACTGACATGTGACAACATGTGACGTCATGTGGCGTCATGTGACTGACACATGGCAACACGTGACAACATGTGACAACATGTGGCGTCATGTGACTGACACATGGCAACACGTGACATGTGACGTCATGTGACTGACACATGGCAACATGTGGCGTCATGTGACTGACACATGGCAACACGTGACATCATGTGGTGTCATGTGACTGACATGTGACAACATGTGACGTCATGTGACTGACACATGGCAACACGTGACATGTGACGTCATGTGACTGACATGTGACAACATGTGGCGTCATGTGACTGACACATGGCAACACGTGACATCATGTGGCGTCATGTGACTGACACATGGCAACACGTTACATCATGTGGCGTCATGTGACTGACACATGGCAACACGTTACATCATGTGACTGACCAGCTGAGCCAGGTGGTCTATGGCGGCAGGACTGCAACGGACCGTGTCCAGCTTCTCCTCCAGAGTCTCTATGAAGTCCAGCAGCACCTTCACCAGGTCCACCACAAACCTGAAACCACATACTAGTCTTTATATGAGCTACAGCGCTGAACCTCGCTGTCTGACCCGGGACCAGCTGGACTCTGGATTCTGATCAACCAGGACGTTACCTGTGCAGGTGAGCCTGAACAGGCAGGTTGGTTCGACCCAGCGGCCTCATGAGTCGCTGCCTCAGACTGTTCTGGTCCTTCAGGAGGTTCTGCAGGTGACCGCAGAACGTCTGGAACATCTGGAACCTCCGAGCTGCAGCAGACGAGACATCAGACATTCATTATATTAATATACATTTTACTTTGGTGGGTCTGAAATCTAATTTCACCGTTAATTAATACGTGTTTGTTTGTTTGTGTTAATAAGTGTGTTTGTTTGTGTTAATAAGTGTGTTTGTGTTAATAAGTTTGTTTGTGTTTGTGTTAATAAGTGTGTTTGTGTTAATAAGTGTGTTTTGTGTTTGTGTTAATAAGTTTGTTTGTGTTTGTGTTAATAAGTTTGTTTATGTTAATACGTTTGTTTGTGTTTGTGTTAATAAGTGTGTTTGTGTTAATAAGTGTGTTTGTGTTAATAAGTTTGTGTGTTTGTGTTAATAAGTTTGTTTGTGTTTGTGTTCATACGTTTGTTTGTTTGTGTTAATACGTTTGTTTGTGTTTATGTTAATAAGTTTGTTTGTGTTAATAAGTTTGTTTGTGTTAATAAGTGTGTTTGTGTTAATAAGTTTGTGTGTTTGTGTTAATAAGTTTGTTTGTTTGTGTTAATAAGTTTGTTTGTGTTAATACGTTTGTGTGTTTGTGTTAATAAGTTTGTTTGTTTGTGTTAATAAGTTTGTTTGTGTTTGTGTTAATAAGTTTGTGTGTTTGTGTTAATAAGTTTGTTTGTTTGTGTTAATAAGTTTGTTTGTGTTAATACGTTTGTTTGTGTTAATAAGTGTGTTTGTGTTAATAAGTTTGTGTGTTTGTGTTAATAAGTTTGTTTGTGTTAATAAGTTTGTTTGTGTTTGTGTTAATAAGTTTGTTTGTGTTAATAAGTTTGTTTGTGTTAATACGTTTGTTTGTTATTTGTGTTAATAAGTTTGTTTGTGTTAATAAGTTTGTGTGTTTGTGTTAATAAGTTTGTTTGTTTGTGTTAATAAATTTGTTTGTGTTAATACGTGTTTGTGTTAATAAGTTTATTTGTTTGTGTTAATAAGTTTGTGTGTTTGTGTTAATAAGTTTGTTTGTGTTTGTGTTAATAAGTGTTTGTGTTAATAAGTTTGTTTGTGTTTATGTTAATAAGTTTGTTTGTGTTAATATGTTTGTGTTAATAGGTTTGTTTGTGTTAATAAGTTTGTTTGTGTTAATAAGTTTGTTTGTGTTAATAGGTTTGTTTGTGTTAATAAATTTGTTTGTGTTAATACGTTTGTTTGAGTTTGTGTTAATAAGTTTGTTTGTGTTAATAAGTTTGTTTGTGTTTGTGTTAATAAGTTTGTTTGTGTTAATAAGTTTGTGTTTGTGTTAATAAATTTGTTTGTGTTAATACGTGTTTGTGTTAATAAGTTTGTTTGTGTTAATAAGTTTGTTTGTGTTTGTGTTAATACGTTTGTTTGTGTTTGTGTTAATAAGTTTGTTTGTGTTTGTGTCAATAGGTTTGTTTGTTTGTGTTAATACGTTTGTTTTTGTTTGTGTCAATAGGTTTGTTTGTGTTAATAGGTTTGTTTGTGTTTGTGGTAATGAGTTTATTTGTTTGTGTTAATAGGTTTGTTTGTTTGTGTTAATAGTTTTGTTTATGTTTGTGGTAATGAGTTTATTTGTTTGTGTTTGTGGTAATGAGTTTATTTGTTTGTGTTAATACATTTGTTTGTGTTAATACGTTTGTTTGTGTTTGTGTTAATAAGTTTGTTTGTTTTAGTTTGTGTTAATAAGTTTGTTTGTGTTAATAAGTTTGTTTGTGTTTGTGTTAATAAGTTTGTTTTTGTTTGTGTCAATAGGTTTGTTTGTTTGTGTTAATAGGTTTGTTTGTGTTAATAGGTTTGTTTGTTTGTGTTAATAAGTTTGTTTTTGTTTGTGTCAATAGGTTTGTTTGTTTGTGTTAATAGGTTTGTTTGTTTGTGTTAATAAGTTTGTTTGTGTTTGTGTTAATAGGTTTGTTTGTGTTAATAGGTTTGTTTGTTTGTGTTAATAGGTTTGTTTGTGGTAATGAGTTTATTTGTTTGTGTTAATAGGTTTGTTTGTGGTAATGAGTTTATTTGTTTGTGTTTGTGTTAATAGGTTTGTTTGTTTGTGTTAATAGGTTTGTTTGTGGTAATGAGTTTATTTGTTTGTGTTTGTGTTAATAGGTTTGTTTGTTTGTGTTAATAGGTTTGTTTGTGGTAATGAGTTTATTTGTTTGTGTTTGTGTTAATAGGTTTGTTTGTTTGTGTTAATAGGTTTGTTTGTGGTAATGAGTTTATTTGTTTGTGTTTGTGTTAATAGGTTTGTTTGTTTGTGTTAATAGGTTTGTTTGTGGTAATGAGTTTATTTGTTTGTGTTTGTGTTAATAGGTTTGTTTGTGTTTTGGTCAGTTAGTTGAACCCACCGAGGTAGAACGTATGCGTGACGTCTGCGTTCTTCTTCTCCGTCTGCAGCAGCTCCGTCTGCAGCTGCAGCTGCAGGAAACAAGAACTCAGCTGTTTGAAGTTCATAGAGATAAACAACAATAAACAGACTGCAATTGTTTATCTCTCTTCTCGTCTTTGGACCAATCAAAGCTCTTTAACACCTCATGACATCATTCATACCCTGATGGGAGGAGCCACCTGTCCATCAAGACTAACTATCATGCACACACCGTACAATGTGGGGTCAACATGACATTATATTGTTGTTGTTGTTTTTCAATGAAGCCAGAGCTTTTGTTTTTTACTGATTTTAATTTTAATATTCAAAGTTAATTTGTTGTCAATCTGCACATAGAAATATAGTTTTAGTCCACTGAGGCTGTATATCTGATTCATGAAAGACTTGAATTTGTCAATAACATAAACGTAATGACAGGATGTGATGTCACACTGAAGCGTACCTGGTCCAGCTGTCTCTGCGTTCTGATTCGCAGCTCAGCCTCGTGCAGGTGAGAGGAGAAGGCGGGGCTCAGTCTGGAGGAGGCGGAGTCTATTTCTTCCTGAGGACAGGTAGAAACATTCCATATTTACAGAACTGGAAACAAGTCCCTGAACAGGAAGTCTTTTCTTTAATTCTGACCTGAGACACCATGTCTCTGGAGACGCATCTGGACAACAAGCTGGCAGCTGGAGACACGTCCCACTGAAGCATCTGAAACACCGAAGGAAAGAGGCTGAAACACTGAGGTAAAAGAGGCTGAAACACAGCTGTATAGAGGCTGAAACATAGAGGCTGAAACACAGCTGTATAGAGGCTGAAACACAGCTGTATAGAGGCTGAAACATAGAGGCTGAAACAGAGGCTGAAACACAGCTGTATAGAGGCTGAAACACAGCTGTATAGAGGCTGAAACATAGAGGCTGAAACAGAGGCTGAAACACAGCTGTATAGAGGCTGAAACATAGAGGCTGAAACATAGAGGCTGAAACACAGCTGTATAGAGGCTGAAACATAGAGGCTGAAACATAGAGGCTGAAACACAGCTGTATAGAGGCTGAAACACAGAGGCTGAAACATAGAGGCTGAAACACAGCTGTATAGAGGCTGAAACACAGAGGCTGAAACATAGAGGCTGAAACACAGCTGTGTAGAGGCTGAAACATAGAGGCTGAAACACAGCTGTGTAGAGGCTGAAACATAGAGGCTGAAACACAGAGGCTGAAACATAGAGGCTGAAACACAGCTGTGTAGAGGCTGAAACACAGCTGTGTAGAGGCTGAAACACAGAGGCTGAAACATAGAGGCTGAAACACAGAGGCTGAAACATAGAGGCTGAAACACAGGCTGAAACACAGAGGCTGAAACATAGAGGCTGAAACACAGAGGCTGAAACACAGAGGCTGAAACACAGAGGCTGAAACACAGAGGCTGAAACATAGAGGCTGAAACACAGGCTGAAACACAGAGGCTGAAACATAGAGGCTGAAACACAGGCTGAAACACAGAGGCTGAAACATAGAGGCTGAAACACAGAGGCTGAAACACAGAGGCTGAAACATAGAGGCTGAAACACAGAGGCTGAAACATAGAGGCTGAAACACAGAGGCTGAAACATAGAGGCTGAAACACAGAGGCTGAAACACAGAGGCTGAAACATAGAGGCTGAAACACAGAGGCTGAAACATAGAGGCTGAAACACAGAGGCTGAAACACAGAGGCTGAAACACAGAGGCTGAAACACAGAGGCTGAAACACAGCTGTATAGGCATACATATATAAAGTATTCTGCTGAGTTGTCTCAAACCGAGCTGAAGACTAAACATGTATCTGAACTGATTCGTGATTTCTTACCTTTAATACAAAGAGACTTCTTCTTCTTCTTCTTCTGAAACATCAACATCCGCTCCAACTGAACCGCCCAATGCCGCTTCTTCTTCTTCTTCTTCTTCTTCTTCTGCTGTGTTTACCGGCAGGGTTCGCGATACCGCCCCCTGCAGGTTCGGTCTTTAAATTCTTTATTATATTATTTATTATATTCTTTATTATATTTATCGAGTCGTTTCGCTCTGATTCGTTTTCGTCACGTGTTCAATGTTCACGCGCAAGACAGAAAATCCCGTCACTCATTAAAATACGTCCAGAGTGAGTTTCAGCCTGTAGTTCACACACTGACCTGGTGGTGGCGGTACTGCGCCCGGAAGCTGCTCATCAACCGCCCATTAAAAGCCTACAGAAGAAGCTTCCGCCCTGAGCAGCGTCTCCTGCTCGTTTACAGACGATTATTATGTTATTTATTATTTTATTTATTACCAAACAAACAGGAAGCTGTTGGACCGGAAGCGACATTTTAATGTGTTTAATGTCCGCGCGTATGTGAGTTTAAAATGGTTTCCTGTTTCTGGAGCTGCTAGTGTGTGTCGTTCATGTGTGTGTAGTTAGCGTGTGTGTCGTTCGTGTGTTGTTAATGTATGTGTAGTTCATGTGTGTGTAGTTAGCGTGTGTTGTTAGCATGTGTGTAGTTAGCGCGTGTAGTTAGCGTGTGTGTCGTTCATGTGTGTGTAGTTAGCGTGTGTAGTTAGCGTGTGTTGTTAATGTATGTGTAGTTCATGTGTGTGTAGTTAGCGTGTGTTGTTAGCGTGTGTGTAGTTAGCGCGTGTAGTTAGCGTGTGTGTCGTTCATGTGTGTGTAGTTAGCGTGTGTTGTTAATGTATGTGTTGTTAATGTGTGTGTAGTTAGTGCGTGTAGTTCATGTGTGTGTAGTTAGCGTGTGTTGTTAATGTATGTGTTGTTAATGTGTGTGTAGTTAGCGCGTGTAGTTCATGTGTGTGTAGTTAGCGTGTGTAGTTTGCGTGTGTCGTTCATGTGTGTGTAGTTGGCGTGTGTTGTTAATGTGTGTGTAGTTAGCGTGTGTGTAGTTGGCGTGTGTTGTTAATGTGTGTGTAGTTAGCGTGTGTGTAGTTAGCGTGTGTTAATGTATGTGTAGTTCATGTGTGTGTAGTTAGCGTGTGTTGTTAATGTGTGTGTGTAGTTAGCGTGTGTGTAGTTAGCGTGTGTTAATGTATGTGTAGTTCATGTGTGTGTAGTTGGCGTGTGTTGTTAATGTGTGTGTGTAGTTAGCGTGTGTGTAGTTAGCGTGTGTTAATGTATGTGTAGTTCATGTGTGTGTGTAGTTAGCGTGTGTTGTTAATGTGTGTGTAGTTAGCGTGTGTTGTTAGCGTGTGTTGTCTGTGTAGTTCATGTGTGTGTTGTTAATGTGTGTGTAGTTAGCGTGTGTTGTTGTCTGTGTAGTTCATGTGTGTGTTGTTAATGTGTGTTAGCTTGTGTTTTAGCATGTGTAGTTCATGCGTGTGTTAGCGTGTGTTGTTCATGCGTGTGTTAGTGTGTGTAGTTCATGCGTGTGTTAGTGTGTGTAGTTCATGCGTGTGTTAGTGTGTGTAGTTCATGCGTGTGTTAGTGTGTGTAGTTCATGCGTGTGTTAGCGTGTGTTGTTCATGCGTGTGTTAGCGTGTGTTGTTCATGCGTGTGTTAGTGTGTGTAGTTCATGCGTGTGTTTTTAGCGTGTGTATTTATGTGTGTGAGTGTTAGCGTGTGTGTGTAGTTCATGTGTGTTTTTAGCTTGTGTGTGTTAGCGTGTGTAGTTCATGTGTGTGTTGTTTGTGTGTGTGTAGTTAGCGTGTGTAGTTCATGTGTGTGTAGTTAGCATCTGTTAGTGTGTGTAGTTAGCGTGTGTATTTATGTGTTAGCGTGTGTAGTTCATGTGTGTATTTATGTGTGTGTTAGCCTGTGTAGTTCATGTGTGTTAGCGTGTGTATTTATGTGTGTAGTTCATGTGTGTTGGTGTGTGTGTAGTTAGCGTGTGTAGTTCACGTGTGTTAGCATGTGTAGTTCATGTGTTAGCGTGTGTAGTTCATGTGAGTGTTAGCGTGTGTAGTTCATATGTGTGTTAGCGTGTGTTGTTCATGTGTGTGTGTAGTTCATACGTGTGTAGTTCATGTGTGTTGGTGTGTGTGTAGTTGGCGTGTGTAGTTCATGTGTGTGTAGTCTAGGTACACAACTCCACAGAGTGAATGTGTCCTGTAATGATGGTGATTAATGTTAACGAGCTCCTCCATGTTGACGACTGTCTTCTTCTGCAGTGACGTCACCGCGTGAGCTCATTAACACGAAGAAGAAGAAGATTAAGATTACAGGAGCTGAACCTGCTGTAGGGAGAGAGGAGAGCTGCTCGACAGGCAGGCAGGCAGACAGACAGGCAGGCAGACAGACAGACGGGGTTCCTGGCTCTGGGGTCCAGATGGGGAACAGTGCGCTGAAGTCTCACCTGGAGACGTCCCAGAAGACCGGCGTGTTCCAGCTGACGGCGAAGGGGCTGCCGGAGGTGAGACGCCTGATGATGTCATCGTGTTTACGGGAAACATTATTGTGATGACACGGAAATAATCAGCTGTTTTCACCAAAAACACAAAGAAACGGAAGACGTTAACTTTCTGGTTTACAAACGAAATGATTTGACAAAATAATGTAATCCTGTTAAATGGATAATAAAACATCTATAATAATATAATGTGTATATATAAATGATTCAGTTCCCAGAGGAGCTGCAGAGGCTCACCGCCAACCTGCGGACGGTCGATCTGTCCGGCAACAAGATCGAGGTTCTTCCTGCCGACATCGGGAACTTCCTGCAGCTCAAGAGTCTGACGCTCAACTCCAACCGACTGGGTGAGTGTTTGCTGACGACTCCCATGATCCTTGTTGTTGTTGTTGTTGAGGAACACGGAGGTCTTTGGTTCAGTTCTACACTGGACAAGGTCTTTAAAACATGGAGGTCAACAGATGTCGTTCTGGTGTGATCCGGCTCCTCCACCATAACCTCCAGATATTTCTGTCCTCAGCCTGTCTCCCCAGTGAGATCGGGAAGCTGAAGAAACTGGAGACTCTGAGTCTGAATGGGAACCGGATCCAACAGTTGCCCCCCACTCTGGGCCAGCTCAAAGCTCTGCGGACCCTCAACCTGTCCGGGAACCAGTTCTCAGAGTTCCCCCCCGGACTGGGAACCCTGAGGCACCTGGACCTGCTGGACCTGTCCCGCAACAAAATCCGCAACGTTCCCTCAGCCTTGTCTGAGCTACAGACCATCGAGATCAACCTCAACCAGAACCAGGTACCTCCAGTCTCCCAGTCCTGAACTCTAGTCCGGTTCACATTCAGACTCAGTGCTCATGTTCACTGATTTCCTCATCAATATGTAGTTATTTTAGTCACGACGTTTACACTCAAATGTGAGATTAGAGACTAAACGTCAGTATAGACATTATATTACATGTCATTTAGCTGACAGTAAGTGCATTCAATTTTTCAATTCAGTTTATTTTCTATAGCCCAATATCACAAATTACAAACTCCCCTCAAAGGGCTTTACAGTCTGTACACATACGACATCCCTGACCTTTGACCTCACATCGGATCAGGAAAAACTCCCCAAAAATAACCTTTGACAGGGAAAAAAGGGAAGAAACCTTCAGGAGAGCAACAGAGGAGGATCCCTCTCCCCGGATGGACAGATGAATAGATGTCATGTGACCAGATGAACAGAGTTACAGAGTTACATAAACACATTACATGAATATGACAATGTATGAAGGGAACTCCAATCCATGAAACAGAAGGAGGTAGAGAGGAGGGGGCGGGGCATCAGCAGGGCCAATGGGAGGCCGGCTCACCAGCATCAGACACCTCCAGGTCCAATGGACCCTATGAGACGTGAAGTCACAACGACTCCGGGGAGGAAGCAGAGTTAATAAGGTGCAATGGAGAGATGTAAATTCATCCATAAGGAGAGAGAGAAGAGGAGATAGGTGCTCAGTGTATCCTAAAACATCCCCCAGCAGCCTATAAGCCTATAGCAGCATATCAAGGGGCTGGACCAGGGGAAACCTGATTCAGCCCTAACTATAAGCACTATTAAAGAGGAAAGTCTTAAGTCTATTCTTGAATGAGGTGACTGTGTCTGCCTCCAGGACTGAAAGTGGAAGCTGGTTCCATAAAAGAGGAGCTTGATAACTGAAGGCTCTGGCTCCCATCCTACTTTTTAGGACTCTAGGAACCACAAGTAGCCCCGCATTTAGTGAGCAGCTCTCTAGTGGGGCAATATGGTACTACAAGCTCCTTAAGATATGATGGTGCATCACCAATCAAGGCTTTGTAGGTGAGGAGAAGAATTTTAAATGTGATTCTTGATTTTACAGGGAGCCAGTGCAGAGCAGCTAATACAGGAGTCATGTGATCTCTTTTCTTAGTTTGTGTGAGTACACGAGCTGCAGCATTCTGGATCAACTGGAGGGATTTAAGAGACTTATTAGAGCAGCCTGATAATAAGGAGTTGCAGTAATCTAGTCTGGAAGTAACAAACGCGTGAACCAGCTTTTCTGCATCTTTTTGAGACAAGATGTGTCTGATTTTTTAAATGTTACGTAGATGAAAAAATGCAATCCTTGAGATTTGCTTAACGTGGAGTTAAAGGACAAGTCTGGGTCAAAGATAACTAGAGATTCTTTACAGTGGTGTTGGATGCCAGGGCAATGCCATCTACAGAAACCACATCACCAGATAATTGATCTCTGAGGTGTTCAGGGCCAGTAAAATAACTTCAGTTTTGTCTGAGTTTAACATCAGGAAGTTGCAGGTCATCCATGTTTTTATGTCTTTAAGACATTCTTGAATTTTAGCGAGCTGGTTGGTCTCCTCTGGTTTGATCGATACATATAATTGAGTATCATCTGCATAATAATGAAAGTTTATGCAGTGTTTCCTGATAATATTGCCCAAAGGAAGCATATATAAGGTAAATAAAATTGGTCCAAGCACAGAACCTTGTGGAACTCCGTGATTAACGTTGGTGGTCATTGAGGCTTCATCGTTTACAAATACAAACTGAGATCGATCTGATAAATAGGATTTAAACCAACTTAGTGCGGTACCTGAAATGCCATCAGAAGTTGAGCTAACATTAGCATTAGATGTCATTAAACCATGAGAACAAACTCAACAACAAGAATCAAGAAAGTAACATTTCTTCAAGAAAGCAAACTACAAAAAATACCATGAGTAATACCATTCAAGTGCCAAGCTGTCTTTATTCAAGGTGCAGTCGGTAAAGATGTGTTTTTAGTTTCCGGCTTTTAGTTGTAGAGACTTTCTGCTGTCCTGATGTCAATGAGGAGCTCATTCCTACAGGGAGGCGGGGCCAGCACTGAGTTGTTGAAGTTAATAGTCAGGTCGTGGGTGGGAGAGCCTTTTCCTGGAAGGAGGAGAAGTTCAGTCTTGTCTGGGTTAATTTTCAGGTGGTGAGCGGACATCCACTGAGAGATGTCATTCAGACATCCACTGAGAGATGTCAGTCAGACATCCACTGAGAGATGTCGGTCAGACATCCACTGAGAGATGTCAGTCAGACATCCACTGAGAGATGTCAGTCAGACATCCACTGAGAGATGTCAGTCAGACATCCACTGAGAGATGTCAGTCAGACATCCACTGAGAGATGTCAGTCAGACATCCACTGAGAGATGTCATTCAGACATCCACTGAGAGATGTCAGTCAGACATCCACTGAGAGATGTCAGTCAGACATCCACTGAGAGATGTCAGACAGACATCCACTGAGAGATGTCAATCAGACATCCACTGAGAGATGTCAATCAGACATCCACTGAGAGATGTCAGTCAGACATCCACTGAGAGATGTCGGTCAGACATCCACTGAGAGATGTCAGTCAGACATCCACTGAGAGATGTCAGTCAGACATCCACTGAGAGATGTCAGTCAGACATCCACTGAGAGATGTCAATCAGACATCCACTGAGAGATGTCAGACAGACATCCACTGAGACTTCAGGGCTGTGGTTGTTGACTTCAGGTCTGTGGTTGTTGACTTCAGGTCTGTGGTTGTTGACTGTTGACTTCAGGTCTGTGGTTGTTGACTTCAGGTCTGTGGTTGTTGACTTCAGGTCTGTGGTTGTTGACTTCAGGTCTGTGGTTGTTGACTTCAGGTCTGTGGTTGTTGACTTCAGGTCTGTGGTTGTTGACTGTTGACTTCAGGTCTGTGGTTGTTGACTTCAGGTCTGTGGTTGTTGACTTCAGGTCTGTGGTTGTTGACTTCAGGTCTGTGGTTGTTGACTCCTCTGGTTGTTATACAGTTTAGGTCACAGAATAAACAACAGACGACACAGAATGTTCCAAACTAACCAACAACCACTAGTGTGTGTCACAGTCCAGGTTCAGGTCTGAAGTAATCCAGTCCTCCTCTGATCCAGATCTCGGTGCTGTCGGCGGACGTGTCCCTGTGTCCCCGTCTGAAGGTCCTCCGTCTGGAGGAGAACTGCCTGGAGCTGTCGTCCATCCCTCAGTCCATCCTGGGGGACTCACAAGTGTCCCTGTTCTCAGTGGAAGGAAACCTGTTCGAGGTGAAGGACCTCAGAGACCTGGAGGGCTACGACAAGGTCAGAACCACTTCCTGTCGAGCTGCATTCAGGGCCTGTGGGAGAAAATGAGGAGATTATAGAGCAGACAGCAGGTCTCTGAACAGTCTGTAATGGTTTGTCACGGTCTGTAATGGGTTATAATGGTCTCTGTTGTCCCCCCTAGTACATGGAGCGTTTCACAGCCAACAAGAAGAAGTTCACCTGAGAACCTTCAGCAGCGAGTCTAAACCTTGGAGCGTCACCGGGGCGGGGGGGCGGAGTCTCGACTGACCCCGCCCACCACAGACCCCCTAACAGCCCCCGCCCCTCCACCCCCCTCTGCATGAGGAGGCCTGCTGCTTCCTGTGTGATTAATCAGACCGACGTGAAGGAACCATTCAACACCAGAGAAGAAGAAGGCGGAGCTGTTGGTGGTGGTCAACCTTCAGGGTGTTGCCAGGCGACAGCAGAGACTCAGGGGTGCGTTCACCAACGCTCGTCCCTTTAAACCTTTAACGTCTCTGAAACCTGAGTTCATGAAGAACAATTGAATATGTTTAATGTTTTAATGGATGAAGAGCTGATTCCCAGAATGCTCTTTGATTTTATTCATCAGGGTTCAACTGAGAAGTTTCAGCGAGAAAACACACAAAGAATTAATTTAACCATAAGAAATCAATATTTAACCTAATTAATATAACTAATAATGGATATGAGATAGAAAAAGTGGCTTTGTATAATAGTCACCGTATAGTTAATCAATTAACAGAAAAAATGTAATTATTATTGGATCAAATCGGCTGACAGTTGGTTCTGATTTAAACAAACAGAGTTCACATGTATTCATTTCATACGTTTTATTAAACGTTTCCTATGTTATCTGATTGAGTTCTGATTTAAGATTTGATTTATTGAAATAAATCAGCAGGTCTCGTTATCTTTTCATGTTTAGAAATGAAGTCAATAAAGAAGTCATGAGGAACAACCATAAAATATAATTTCCCATGTTTGGGCTGTTTCAGCTCGTGTCCTTATGAAGCATGTTTTACACTAACAGGTGGTCATATTTTAAAAAGCACTCCGTAAGGAACGTCTCCTGTGTCGATGAAGAATACTCTATGTATTTATTTACTATACTGTACTAGTACTAAATACTACAAAAATACATGTACATAGAAAACAGAAGTATACAGTAGTAGATGTATACAAAAGTACACACACACACCTTAGGGATCGAGACCCGGGCTGAGGTCCAATCGTCCTCTTTGGTGAGGAAGGTTCTAAAGGAGCTTCAATGCTTCCTTACTTGGCTCCTTTAGCAGAGGAAACACTGGACCTTCCTTTACCAAAGGAAAGGAGCTTCAATGCTTCCTTACTTGGCTCCTTTAGCAGAGGAAACACTGGACCTTCCTTTACCAAAGGAAAGGAGCTTCAATGCTTCCTTACTTAGCTCCTTTAGCAGAGGAAACACTGGACCTTCCTTTACCAAAGGAAAGGAGCTTCAATGCTTCCTTACTTAGCTCCTTTAGCAGAGGAAACACTGGACCTTCCTTTACCAAAGGAAAGGAGCTTCAATGCTCCCTTACTTAGCTCCTTTAGCAGAGGAAACACTGGACCTTCCTTTACCAAAGGAAAGGAGCTTCAATGCTTCCTTACTTAGCTCCTTTAGCATAGGAAACACTGGACCTTCCTTTACCAAAGGAAAGGAGCTTCAATGCTTCCTTACTTAGCTCCTTTAGCATAGGGAACACTGGACCTTCCTTTACTAAAGGAAAGGAGCTTCAATGCTTCCTTACTTAGCTCCTTTAGCAGAGGAAACACTGGACCTTCCTTTACCAAAGGAAAGGAGCTTCAATGCTCCCTTACTTAGCTCCTTTAGCAGAGGAAACACTGGACCTTCCTTTACCAAAGGAAAGGAGCTTCAATGCTTCCTTACTTAGCTCCTTTAGCAGAGGAAACACTGGACCTTCCTTTACCAAAGGAAAGGAGCTTCAATGCTTCCTTACTTAGCTCCTTTAGCAGAGGAAACACTGGACCTTCCTTTACCAAAGGAAAGGAGCTTCAATGCTTCCTTACTTAGCTCCTTTAGCAGAGGAAACACTCTTCTCTCAAACTAGAGTAAAACACACTTCTGGTCACGTGATCAATGTTTACCTCAAATAAGAACTAGAAATGATCGACCAAGTTCATTTATAGTTTTATATATATATATTTATTTAAACATTTATTTATTTAAATATATATTTATAGAATAGTGTGTGTTCTCTTTAGTGATAGTCATTTATGAAATTCTAAATGACGAATGAAAGTTATTTTTTACTTGTATTGTACATCCCAATCCATAACCTGTATTATAAACACAGTATACTAATACAAGAAAACAAACAAATACAATATTTCAATCTGTGTAAAAGTTTTTTTTAAATCTGTTAAAAGACGACTTTTCGGTTCGTGTATTGTGTTTTATTTTGAAGGCCAGGTTTCCGGTGTGCCGCTCAGCGCGTGCAGCTTGACGCCTCTTGCGCGATGTTTTTGAGAACAACTTTTATCTACTTCCGGAAACCAAACGTCACTTTTCGACCAGTTTGTTGTCCGGCCGCTCCGTGAATTCAGCGTCTCTTCCTGCGAGCAGCTGCCGACACAATCACTTTTCTCGGGTGAAAACAATCCGGTTTGTCCAGCTGGAGATGAGGCTCCGGTGACCGGAGAGAGCCGAGCCGAACCGGGCCGCGTTAACCCGGTTCATGTGAGCGGGGGTTTAAAAACAATGAGGAGATGAAGCTGCTCCTGTGGATGTTACTGCTTCTACTGCGGAGTCCGGACGGGACCGGTGGGCACGGTGAGTGTTACCGGGAGGAGGTCTGGTGCCGAACACCCGGTCCACAGGGCGAGCTCCGGGAGGCTAGGACTGTTCCAACATCTCGAAGAACCCGAGGAGAGGTTAGAGGGTTAGAGGTTAGGGGGTTAGAGGTTAGGGGGTTAGAGGTTAGGAGGTTAGGGTGTTAGAGGTTAGAGGGTTAGAGGTTAGGGGGTTAGAGGTTAGGGGGTTAGGACTGTTCCAACATCTCGAAGAACCCGAGGAGAGGTTAGAGGGTTAGAGGTTAGGGTGTTAGAGGTTAGGGGGTTAGAGGTTAGGAGGTTAGGGTGTTAGAGGTTAGAGGGTTAGAGGTTAGAGGTTAGGGGGTTAGAGGTTAGGAGGTTAGGACTGTTCCAACATCTCGAAGAACCCGAGGAGAGGTTAGAGGGTTAGAGGTTAGAGGTTAGGGGGTTAGAGGTTAGAGGTTAGGAGGTTAGGACTGTTCCAACATCTCGAAGAACCCGAGGAGAGGTTAGAGGGTTAGAGGTTAGAGGTTAGGGGTTAGGGGGTTAGAGGTTAGAGGTTAGGAGGTTAGGACTGTTCCAACATCTCGAAGAACCCGAGGAGAGGTTAGAGGGTTAGAGGTTAGAGGTTAGGAGGTTAGGACTGTTCCAACATCTCGAAGAACCCGAGGAGAGGTTAGAGGGTTAGAGGTTAGAGGTTAGGGGTTAGGGGGTTAGAGGTTAGAGGTTAGGAGGTTAGGACTGTTCCAACATCTCGAAGAACCCGAGGAGAGGTTAGAGGGTTAGAGGTTAGGGGGTTAGAGGTTAGGAGGTTAGGACTGTTCCAACATCTCGAAGAACCCGAGGAGAGGTTAGAGGTTAGGGGGTTAGAGGTTAGAGGTTAGGGGGTTAGAGGTTAGAGGGTTAGAGGTTAGGGGGTTAGGACTGTTCCAACATCTCGAAGAACCCGAGGAGAGGTTAGGGGGTTAGAGGCTAGGACTGTTCCAACATCTCGAAGAACCCGAGGAGAGGTTAGGGGGTTAGAGGTTAGGGTGTTAGAGGTTAGGGGGTTAGAGGTTAGGGGGTTAGAGGTTAGAGGGTTAGAGGTTAGGGTGTTAGAGGTTAGAGGGTTAGAGGTTAGGGGGTTAGAGGTTAGGGGGTTAGGACTGTTCCAACATCTCGAAGAACCCGAGGAGAGGTTAGAGGTTAGGGGGTTAGAGGTTAGAGGTTAGGGGGTTAGAGGTTAGAGGGTTAGAGGTTAGGAGGTTAGGACTGTTCCAACATCTCGAAGAACCCGAGGAGAGGTTAGAGGGTTAGAGGTTAGAGGGTTAGAGGTTAGGGGGTTAGAGGTTAGGGGGTTAGAGGTTAGGAGGTTAGGACTGTTCCAACATCTCGAAGAACCCGAGGAGAGGTTAGAGGTTAGGGGGTTAGAGGTTAGGGGGTTAGGACTGTTCCAACATCTCGAAGAACCCGAGGAGAGGTTAGGGGGTTAGAGGCTAGGACTGTTCCAACATCTCGAAGAACCCGAGGAGAGGTTAGGGGGTTAGAGGTTAGGGTGTTAGAGGTTAGGGGGTTAGAGGTTAGGGGGTTAGAGGTTAGAGGGTTAGAGGTTAGAGGTTAGGGTGTTAGAGGTTAGAGGGTTAGAGGTTAGGGGGTTAGGACTGTTCCAACATCTCGAAGAACCCGAGGAGAGGTTAGAGGTTAGGGGGTTAGGACTGTTCCAACATCTCGAAGAACCCGAGGAGAGGTTAGAGGTTAGGGGGTTAGAGGTTAGAGGTTAGGGGGTTAGAGGTTAGAGGGTTAGAGGTTAGGAGGTTAGGACTGTTCCAACATCTCGAAGAACCCGAGGAGAGGTTAGAGGGTTAGAGGTTAGAGGGTTAGAGGTTAGGGGGTTAGAGGTTAGGGGGTTAGAGGTTAGGAGGTTAGGACTGTTCCAACATCTCGAAGAACCCGAGGAGAGGTTAGAGGTTAGGGGGTTAGAGGTTAGGGGGTTAGGACTGTTCCAACATCTCGAAGAACCCGAGGAGAGGTTAGGGGGTTAGAGGCTAGGACTGTTCCAACATCTCGAAGAACCCGAGGAGAGGTTAGGGGGTTAGAGGTTAGGGTGTTAGAGGTTAGGGGGTTAGAGGTTAGGGGGTTAGAGGTTAGAGGGTTAGAGGTTAGAGGTTAGGGTGTTAGAGGTTAGAGGGTTAGAGGTTAGGGGGTTAGGACTGTTCCAACATCTCGAAGAACCCGAGGAGAGGTTAGAGGTTAGGGGGTTAGAGGTTAGAGGTTAGGGGGTTAGAGGTTAGGGGGTTAGAGGTTAGAGGTTAGGGGGTTAGAGGTTAGGGGGTTAGAGGTTAGGGGGTTAGAGGTTAGAGGGTTAGAGGTTAGGGGGTTAGGACTGTTCCAACATCTCGAAGAACCCGAGGAGAGGTTAGAGGTTAGGGGGTTAGAGGTTAGAGGGTTAGAGGTTAGGGGGTTAGAGGTTAGAGGTTAGGGGGTTAGGACTGTTCCAACATCTCGAAGAACCCGAGGAGAGGTTAGGGGGTTAGAGGTTAGGGGGTTAGAGGTTAGGGGGTTAGAGGTTAGGAGGTTAGGACTGTTCCAACATCTCGAAGAACCCGAGGAGAGGTTAGGGGTTAGAGGGTTAGAGGTTAAGGGGTTAGAGGGTTAGAGGTTAGAGGTTAGGGGGTTAGAGGTTAGGGGGTTAGAGGGTTAGAGGTTAGGGGGTTAGAGGCTAGGACTGTTCCAACATCTCGAAGAACCCGAGGAGAGGTTAGGGGGTTAGAGGTTAGAGGGTTAGAGGTTAGAGGTTAGGGTGTTAGAGGTTAGGGTGTTAGAGGTTAGGGGGTTAGAGGGTTAGAGGTTAGGGTGTTAGAGGTTAGAGGGTTAGAGGTTAGGGGGTTAGAGGTTAGGAGGTTAGGACTGTTCCAACATCTCAAAGAACCTGAGGAGAGGTTAGGGGGTTAGAGGTTAGGGGGTTAGAGGGTTAGAGGTTAGGAGGTTAGAGGTTAGGGGGTTAGAGGGTTAGAGGTTAGGAGGTTAGAGGTTAGGGGGTTAGAGGTTAGGAGGTTAGGACTGTTCCAACATCTCGAAGAACCCGAGGAGAGGTTAGAGGTTAGGGGGTTAGGGGGTTAGAGGTTAGGAGGTTAGAGGTTAGAGGTTAGGGGTTAGAGGTTAGGGGGTTAGAGGTTAGAGGTTAGGGGGTTAGAGGTTAGGGGTTAGAGGTTAGGAGCTTAGTAGGTTAGAGGTTAGGGGGTTAGGAGGTTAGAGGTTAGGGGGTTAGAGGTTAGAGGGTTAGAGGTTAGGGGGTTAGGGGGTTAGAGGTTAGGGGGTTAGAGGTTAGAGGGTTAGAGGTTAGGGGGTTAGAGGCTAGGACTGTTCCAACATCTCGAAGAACCCGAGGAGAGGTTAGAGGTTAGGGGGTTAGAGGTTAGGGGGTTAGAGGTTAGAGGTTAGGGGGTTAGAGGTTAGGGTGTTAGAGGTTAGGGGGTTAGAGGTTAGGAGGTTAGGGGGTTAGGACTGTTCCAACATCTCGAAGAACCCGAGGAGAGGTTAGGGGTTAGAGGTTAGGGGGTTAGAGGTTAGAGGTTGGGAGGTTAGAGGTTAGAGGGTTAGAGGTTAGGGGGTTAGAGGTTAGAGGTTAGGGGGTTAGAGGTTAGGAGGTTAGAGGGTTAGAGGTTAGGTGGTTAGGAGGTTAGAGGTTAGGGGGTTAGAGGTTAGGGGGTTAGGAGGTTAGAGGTTAGGGGGTTAGAGGTTAGAGGGTTAGAGGTTAGGGGGTTAGGAGGTTAGAGGTTAGGGGGTTAGGAGGTTAGAGGGTTAGGGGGTTAGAGGTTAGAGGGTTAGGGGGTTAGAGGGTTAGAGGTTAGGAGGTTAGGACTGTTCCAACATCTCGAAGAACCCGAGGAGAGGTTAGAGGTTAGGGGGTTAGAGGTTAGAGGTTAGGGGGTTAGAGGTTAGGGGTTAGGAGGTTAGAGGGTTAGGGGGTTAGAGGTTAGGAGGTTAGAGGTTAGAGGGTTAGAGGTTAGGGGGTTAGGAGGTTAGAGGTTAGGGGGTTAGAGGTTAGAGGGTTAGGGGGTTAGAGGGTTAGAGGTTAGGAGGTTAGGACTGTTCCAACATCTCGAAGAACCTGAGGAGAGGTTAGGGGGTTAGAGGTTAGGGGGTTAGAGGTTAGGGGGTTAGAGGTTAGAGGTTAGGGGGTTAGAGGTTAGGGGTTAGGGGGTTAGAGGTTAGGGGGTTAGGGGGTTAGAGGTTTAGAGGTTAGAGGGTTAGAGGTTAGGGGGTTAGGAGGTTAGAGGTTAGGGGTTAGGGGGTTAGAGGTTAGAGGGTTAGGGGGTTAGAGGTTAGGGGTTAGGAGGTTAGAGGGTTAGGGGGTTAGAGGTTAGGAGGTTAGAGGTTAGGACTGTTCCAACATCTCGAAGAACCCGAGGAGAGGTTAGGAGGTTAGGAGGTTAGGGGGTTAGGAGGTTAGGACTCTCGAAAAACCTGAGGAGGGGTTAGAGGTTAGGGGGTTAGAGGTTAGGGTTAGGGTTAGGGTTAGATGTGGGTTAGAGGTTAGGAGGTTAGGGGGTTAGGAGGTTAGGAGGTTAGGACTGTTCCAACATCTCGAAGAACCTGAGGAGAGGTTAGGGGGTTAGGAGGTTAGCGGGTTAGGGGGTTAGGAGGTTAGGACTCTCGAAGAACCTGAGGAGGGGTTAGGGTGTTAGAGGTTAGGGGGTTAGAGGTTAGGACTGTTCCAACATCTCGAAGAACCTGAGGAGAGGTTAGGGGGTTAGAGGTTCGGAGTTAGGGGGTTAGGAAGTTAGGGTTAGGGGCTGAAGGAACCTGGAGACAGATGAGTCGTTGTGTAGAACCGAGCTAAAGGCACAAGAGTTCGTCCATTAGGGTTATGTGTGCGCAGGCAAGCTGATTAACGCTTCTTTTTCACTACTAACATCACAAACCAGCTGTGGGTCAAAGGTCAAAGGTCACATGCTCACTGGAAACCGAATAAAATCTGCCAATTAAGAGAACAAACAGCCAGTGTTATGAAGCTGTGAGAGGTCCTTGTGTCCACACACACACACACACACACTCTCTCTGAGTAGCTGCACTTCACTGGAGATGTTTCATCTCTGTGATTTCAGACTAACTCAGTTGAGCCGTTGATGGACGCCACTTTCCCACAATGCAATGCACTGAGGACTACGGATGGTTTTGCTGCACAAACAAATATTCACTCAGTCTTGTTGCAAAATTCCACTTCAAGATATTTTTCATCTCACTGTTATTTTCTTGTTACGAGATACAGAATAATTCAGTTTTTAAAAGAAATAACATCAAGCATCTCAAAAACAAACTGAACAGCAACAACTCATCAAATATTATATTAAATGTTTAAAACCGTGTGTGTTTCTACAATCTACGCTGAAACGTATGTAAACATCAACGTGACCTTTACTGACCTCCGTCTCTCCTGCAGGCGTCTCCTTCACGAAGCACCCGGCCAATCAGACGGTGTCTCAGGGGAACGCGGCGAGGCTCGGCTGTGCAGTTCAGGGTCTGACGGAGCCGGACATCGTCTGGATGAAGGACGGAGAGAAACTCTACAGCACCGACCAGATGTTCATCACACTGGGAGAGCAGCACTGGGAGACCTACCACAGGTACAGACCAGTACATACTGTATATGTTCATCACACTGGGAGACCTACCACAGGTACAGACCAGTACATACTGTATATGTTCATCACACTGGGAGACCTACCACAGGTACAGACCAGTACATACTGTATATGTTCATCACACTGGGAGACCTACCACAGGTACAGACCAGTACATACTGTATATGTTCATCACACTGGGAGACCTACCACAGGGACAGACCAGTACATACTGTATATGTTCATCACACTGGGAGACCTACCACAGGTACAGACCAGTACATACTGTATATGTTCATCACACTGGGAGACCTACCACAGGTACAGACCAGTACATACTGTATATGTTCATCACACTGGGAGACCTACCACAGGTACAGACCAGTACATACTGTATTTATTAGTGCTGGGCAAAAGATGAAAAAATGTAATCGATTAATCGCAAAATTCAAGAATGAATTAAAAACTAGTGTATTGCACGCTTTTATTTTAAAGTAATGTTATCAGAACATTATAACAGGCCCTCTGGGAGCAACAGCAAGTTAACATACAGAATATAAATCTGGCTGCGTTTTGGTGTGAACGCAGCATGTTCATGTGTTCATTGTTCATGTGTTCATTGTTCCTGTGTTCATGTGTTCATTGTTCCTGTGTTCATATGTTCCTGTGTTCATATGTTCCTGTGTTCATTGTTCATGTGTTCATGTGTTCATATGTTCCTGTGTTCATTGTTCATGTGGTCATGTGTTCATTGTTCATGTGTTCATGTGTTCATGTGTTCATATGTTTCTGTGTTCATTGTTCATGTGTTCATTGTTCATGTGTTCATTGTTCCTGTGTTCATGTGTTCATTGTTCCTGTGTTCATATGTTCCTGTGTTCATATGTTCCTGTGTTCATTGTTCATGTGTTCATATGTTCCTGTGTTCATTGTTCATGTGTTCATGTGTTCATTGTTCATGTGTTCATGTGTTCATGTGTTCATATGTTCCTGTGTTCATTGTTCATGTGTTCATGTGTTCATTGTTCATGTGTTCATATGTTCCTGTGTTTATTGTTCATGTGTTCCTGTGTTCATTGTTCATGTGTTCATGTGTTCATTGTTCATGTGTTCATGTGTTCATGTGTTCATATGTTCCTGTGTTCATTGTTCATGTGTTCATGTGTTCATATGTTCCTGTGTTCATGTGTTCATTGTTCATGTGTTCATGTGTTCATGTGTTCATATGTTCCTGTGTTCATTGTTCATGTGTTCATGTGTTCATATGTTCCTGTGTTCATTGTTCATGTGTTCATGTGTTCATATGTTCCTGTGTTCATATGTTCCTGTGTTCCTGTGTTCATGTGTTCATGTGTTCATGTGTTCATATGTTCCTGTGTTCATTGTTCATGTGTTCATGTGTTCATATGTTCCTGTGTTCATTGTTCATGTGTTCATGTGTTCATATGTTCCTGTGTTCATATGTTCCTGTGTTCCTGTGTTCATGTGTTCATTGTTCATGTGTTCATGTGTTCCTGTGTTCATTGTTCCTGTGTTCATGTGTTCATTGTTCATGTGTTCATATGTTCCTGTGTTCATTGTTCATGTGTTCCTGTGTTCCTGTGTTCATGTGTTCATGTGTTCATGTGTTCATGTGTTCCTGTGTTCATGTGTTCATGTGTTCATATGTTCCTGTGTTCATGTGTTCATATGTTCCTGTGTTCATGTGTTCATTGTTCATGTGTTCATGTGTTCCTGTGTTCATTGTTCATGTGTTCATGTGTTCCTGTGTTCATGTGTTCATATGTTCCTGTGTTCATATGTTCATGTGTTCATGTGTTCATGTGTTCATATGTTCCTGTGTTCATTGTTCCTGTGTTCATTGTTCCTGTGTTCATTGTTCATGTGTTCATGTGTTCATGTGTTCATATGTTCCTGTGTTCATTGTTCATGTGTTCATATGTTCCTGTGTTCATGTGTTCATTGTTCATGTGTTCATGTGTTCATGTGTTCATATGTTCATGTGTTCATATGTTCCTGTGTTCATTGTTCATGTGTTCATGTGTTCATATGTTCCTGTGTTCATATGTTCCTGTGTTCCTGTGTTCATGTGTTCATTGTTCATGTGTTCCTGTGTTCATTGTTCCTGTGTTCATGTGTTCATTGTTCATGTGTTCATATGTTCCTGTGTTCATTGTTCATGTGTTCCTGTGTTCATGTGTTCATGTGTTCATGTGTTCATGTGTTCATATGTTCCTGTGTTCATGTGTTCATGTGTTCATATGTTCCTGTGTTCATTGTTCCTGTGTTCATGTGTTCATTGTTCATGTGTTCATGTGTTCCTGTGTTCATTGTTCATGTGTTCATGTGTTCCTGTGTTCATGTGTTCATGTGTTCATTGTTCCTGTGTTCATATGTTCCTGTGTTCATGTGTTCATGTGTTAATGTGTTCATATGTTCATATGTTCCTGTGTTCATTGTTCCTGTGTTCATTGTTCCTGTGTTCATTGTTCATGTGTTCATGTGTTCATGTGTTCATATGTTCCTGTGTTCATTGTTCATGTGTTCATGTGTTCATATGTTCCTGTGTTCATATGTTCCTGTGTTTATTGTTCATGTGTTCCTGTGTTCATATGTTCCTGTGTTTATTGTTCATTGTTCATGTGTTCATTGTGCATGTGTTCATATGTTCCTTTGTTCATGTGTTCATTGTTCATGTGTTCATTGTTCCTGTGTTCATTGTTCATGTGTTCATGGTGCATTGTTCCTGCTGGTTTATCCACAGTTCTCCCGCCCGCCGCAGTAGTACTTCATGCTCGTGGTACTTCATGCTCGTAGTACTTCATGCTCGTAGTACTTCATGCTCGTGGTACTTCATGCTCGTGGTACTTCATGCTCGTAGTACTTCATGCTCGTGGTACTTCATGCTCGTAGTACTTCATGCTCGTAGTACTTCATGCTCGTGGTACTTCATGCTCGTGGTACTTCATGCTCGTGGTACTTCATGCTCGTGGTACTTCATGCTCGTAGTACTTCATGCTCGTGGTACTTCATGCTCGTAGTACTTCATGCTCGTGGTACTTCATGCTCGTGGTACTTCATGCTCGTGGTACTTCATGCTCGTAGTACTTCATGCTCGTAGTACTTCATGCACCGAGGTTGCGGACCTGGGTGGAGGGGGTGACGATGGAGCCATCAATAACGAGAGAGACGGTCTGGGCTGAGCGGGTGAGGGAGTTGGGGCCGATGATGAGTAGTTAAGATTTATTGCAGTTGAGTTTGAGAAAGTTCTGTTGCATCCATGATTTTATATCAGTGAGACGGGTAGTGAGAGTGGAGTGGGAGACTGAGGTCATGGTCTTGGAGGAGAAGTAAAGTTGGGTGTCGTCAGCGTAACAATGGAAGTCGAGACCATGACGACGGATGATTTGTCCAAGAGGAAGGATGCAAATGATGAAGAGGAGGGGACCGAGCACAGAACCCTGGGGGACACCGTGGGTGACTGGGGAGGTTGAGGATGTTGTTTATGTTGTTTATGGCAATGAATTGATGTCGGTCTGAAAGATATGAGGTGAACCAGGAAAGGGCAGAGCCAGTTATGCCAAGAACTAGAGTCGTGAGAGGAGGATGGAGTGGTTGATGGTGTCGAAGGCGGCACTGAGGTCAAGGAGGATGAGGACGGTGAGGAAGCCAGAGTCAGCAGAGAGAACTATGGCATTTGTGATTTCCAGTAGGGTTTCTGTGCTGTTTGGAACGGAAGCCGGATTGGAAGGGTTCATAGAGATTATGGAGATTGAGGTGGGACTTGAGTTGTGATGCAACAGCTCTCTCAAGGACTTTGGACAGGAAGGGGAGGTTGGAGACGGGCCGGTAGTTGTTGGGGATGTCAGGGTCAAGACCAGTTCTTTTTAGCATAGGGGTGACAGCAGCGAGCTTGAGTATTGGGGGGTTGGTGTGTATGAGACCAGAGGAGTTGATGATGTTTGTGATGTGAGGGGAGGCAGGCCTTGACTAAGGAAGAGGGAAGGGGGTCAAGGGCACAGGTGGAGGTCTTCATGCTGGAGACTATGGAGGTCACTTTGAGTGATTGAACTGAAGGATGAGAGTGAATGGATTGAAAGTAAGGGAGGATCATGTTGAGGGCTGGGGGGGGGGGTGGTAGTAGAAGAGGGGGAGGGGGCAGCCAGCTGGTTGTGAATTGAGATGATTTTGTCGTTGAAAAAGGATAGAAGTGAGTTGCATTTGCTGGTGGGGAAGGAGGTGGAGATGGTGTCCATGGGCTTGAGGAGTTTGTTGGTGGTGGATAAAAGTGTTTTGGGGATGTAGGATGTTGGAGGCTGGAGGAGTAGTGAGAATAGTATATATTTATACATCAGTGCATATATTTATACATCAGTCCATATATTTATACATATATCAGTTCATATATTTATACATCAGTCCATATATTTATACATATATCAGTCCATATATTTATACATCAGTCCATATATTTATACATCAGTCCATATATTTATACATATATCAGTCCATATATTTATACATCAGTCCATATATTTATACATCAGTCCATATATTTATACATATATCAGTCCATATATTTATACATCAGTCCATATATTTATACATATATCAGTTCATATATTTGTACATCAGTCCATGTATTTGTACATCAGTCCATACATCAGTCCATGTATTTGTACATCAGTCCATACATCAGTCCATGTATTTGTACATCAGTCCATACATCAGTCCATGTATTTGTACATCAGTCCATACATCAGTCCTTGTATTTGTACATCAGTCCATACATCAGTCCATGTATTTGTACATCAGTCCATACATCAGTCCTTGTATTTGTACATCAGTCCATGTATTTGTACATCAGTCCATGTATTTGTACATCAGTCCATGTATTTGTACATCAGTCCATACATCAGTCCATGTATTTGTACATCAGTCCATACATCAGTCCATGTATTTGTACATCAGTCCATACATCAGTCCTTGTATTTGTACATCAGTCCATACATCAGTCCATGTATTTGTACATCAGTCCATACATCAGTCCTTGTATTTGTACATCAGTCCATACATCAGTCCTTGTATTTGTACATCAGTCCTTGTATTTGTACATCAGTCCATACATCAGTCCTTGTATTTGTACATCAGTCCATACATCAGTCCATGTATTTGTACATCAGTCCATGTATTTGTACATCAGTCCATACATCAGTCCATGTATTTGTACATCAGTCCTTGTATTTGTACATCAGTCCATACATCAGTCCTTGTATTTGTACATCAGTCCATACATCAGTCCATGTATTTGTACATCAGTCCTTGTATTTGTACATCAGTCCATACATCAGTCCTTGTATTTGTACATCAGTCCATACATCAGTCCTTGTATTTGTACATCAGTCCATGTCCTCAGGTCTGATCCAGAAGGTCCTCCAGTCTGGAGGTCAGTGCTGGTTGTTGGTGTTTCTGCTGTTGATGGTTAAACAGCTCAACAGTCAATACAGGCAGAGCTGCTGCTCGCACTGAAGACGCCCCTCTCCTCTTCCTCCTCCTCTTCCCCCTCTTCCTCCTCCTCCTCTTCATCCTCTTCCTCTCTCCTTCTCCTCCTCCTCTTCCTCCTCTTCCTCTCTCTTTCTCCTCCTCATCCCCCTCTTCCTCCTCTTCCTCTCTCTTCCTCCTCCTCTTCCTCTCTCTTTCTCCTCCTCCTCCCCTTCTCCTCCTCCTCTTCCTCTCTCCTTCTCCTCCTCCTCTTCCTCCTCTTCCTCTCTCTTTCTCCTCCTCATCCCCCTCTTCCTCCTCTTCCTCTCTCTTTCCCCTCCTCCTGCTCCTCCTCCTCTTCTTCCTCTTCCTATTTAATTTTAGTGATTAAGAGTTTAGTGTTGAATGTAGAACCAGCTGCAGTTTATTATTATGAGTTATGAGGCCACGAGGAGTCCAGCAGCTCTCGGGGCCTCTGGGGAAATATCAGGAGTCTATGTTTGAACGGCTGAATGCTTCCTGAGAGGCTGACCTCAGATCTGTTTGGCTCGTTGAGCAGCGGCTGGTTAATCGGCTTTACGCTCAAATTCCTGAACAGTGAAGGTCAGAAGTGTTTCAACCGCCACCTCGTGGTGTGTCAGGAAGGACCATGTAGGGTCACCATGGACCATGTAGGGTCACCATGGACCATGTAGGGTCACCATGGACCATGTAGGGTCACCATGTACCATGCTGGATCAGGATGAACCATGTTGGGTCAGGATGAACATGTTGGATCATGATGGACCATGTTGGATCATGATGAACCATGTTGGATCAGGATGAACCATGTTGGATCATGATGAACCATGTTGGATCAGGATGAACATGCTGGATCAGGATGAACCATGTTGGGTCAGGATGAACATGCTGGATCATGATGGACCATGCTGGATCAGGATGAACCATGTTGGGTCAGGATGAACCATGTTGGATCAGGATGAACCATGTTGGGTCAGGATGAACATGCTGGATCATGATGGACCATGCTGGATCAGGATGAACCATGTTGGATCAGGATGAACCATGTTGGATCAGGATGAACATGCTGGATCAGGATGAACCATGTTGGATCAGGATGAACCATGTTGGATCAGGATGAACCATGTTGGATCAGGATGAACCATGTTGGATCAGGATGAACATGCTGGATCAGGATGAACATGCTGGATCAGGATGAACCATGTTGGATCAGGATAAACCATGTTGGATCAGGATGAACCATGTTGGGTCAGGATGAACATGCTGGATCAGGATGAACCATGTTGGATCAGGATGAACCATGTTGGGTCAGGATGAACCATGTTGGGTCATGATGAACCATGTTGGATCAGGATGAACATGTTGGGTCAGGATGAACCATGTTGGATCAGGATGAACCATGTTGGTTCAGGATGAACATGTTGGGTCAGGATGAACATGTTGGATCAGGATGAACCATGTTGGATCAGGATGAACCATGTTGGATCAGGATGAACCATGTTGGATCAGGATGAACATGCTGGATCAGGATGAACATGCTGGATCAGGATGAACCATGTTGGATCAGGATAAACCATGTTGGATCAGGATGAACCATGTTGGGTCAGGATGAACATGCTGGATCAGGATGAACCATGTTGGATCAGGATGAACCATGTTGGGTCAGGATGAACCATGTTGGGTCATGATGAACCATGTTGGATCAGGATGAACATGTTGGGTCAGGATGAACCATGTTGGATCAGGATGAACCATGTTGGTTCAGGATGAACATGTTGGGTCAGGATGAACATGTTGGATCAGGATGAACCATGTTGGATCAGGATGAACCATGCTGGGTCAGGATGAACCATGTTGGATCAGGATGAACCATGTTGGTTCAGGATGAACATGTTGGGTCAGGATGAACCATGTTGGATCAGGATGAACCATGCTGGATCAGGATGAACCATGTTGGATCAGGATGAACCATGCTGGGTCAGGATGAACCATGTTGGATCAGGATGAACCATGCTGGATCAGGATGAACCATGTTGGATCAGGATGAACCATGCTGGGTCAGGATGAACCATGTTGGATCAGGATGAACCATGTTGGATCATGATGAACCATGTTGGGTCAGGATGAACATGTTGGGTCAGGATGAACCATGTTGGATCAGGATGAACCATGTTGGGTCAGGATGAACCATGTTGGATCAGGATGAACCATGTTGGATCAGGATGAACCATGTTGGGTCAGGATGAACCATGTTGGATCAGGATGAACCATGTTGGGTCAGGATGAACATGTTGGATCAGGATGAACCATGTTGGGTCAGGATGAACCATGTTGGATCAGGATGAACCATGTTGGGTCAGGATGAACCATGTTGGGTCAGGATGAACCATGTTGGATCAGGATGAACCATGTTGGATCAGGATGAACCATGTTGGGTCAGGATGAACCATGTTGGATCAGGATGAACCATGTTGGGTCAGGATGAACATGTTGGATCATGATGGACCATGTTGGGTCATGATGGACCATGTCGGGTCATGATGGACCATGTTTGATCATGATGGAGCATGTCAGGTACGCCACCATGTTCACATCCTCTCCCAGAACTCTCAGCGGTTGTGGAGCTTTCGTCTTCCTCCTGAAGTCCACCACCATCTCTCTGGTCTTGGCCATGTTCAGAAGCAGGTAATTGCCGGCCCACTCCACTGCAGTCATCCACTACTGCCCTGTACTCCTCCTGTCCATCCTTAATACACCGACCACTGCAGAGTCATCCACTACTGCCCTGTACTCCTCCTGTCCATCCTTAGTACACCGACCACTGCAGAGTCATCCACTACTGCCCTGTACTCCTCCTGTCCATCCTTAATACACCTGACCACTGCAGAGTCATCCACTACTGCCCTGTACTCCTCCTGTCCATCCTTAACACACCCGACCACTGCAGAGTCATCCACTACTGCCCTGTACTCCTCCTGTCCATCCTTAACACACCGACCACTGCAGTCATCCACTACTGCCCTGTACTCCTCCTGTCCATCCTTAACACACCCGACCACTGCAGAGTCATCCACTACTGCCCTGTACTCCTCCTGTCCATCCTTAACACACCCGACCACTGCAGAGTCATCCACTACTGCCCTGTACTCCTCCTGTCCATCCTTAATACACCGACCACTGCAGTCATCCACTACTGCCCTGTACTCCTCCTGTCCATCCTTAACACACCGACCACTGCAGTCATCCACTACTGCCCTGTACTCCTCCTGTCCATCCTTAACACACCGACCACTGCAGTCATCCACTACTGCCCTGTACTCCTCCTGTCCATCCTTAATACACCGACCACTGCAGAGTCATCCACTACTGCCCTGTACTCCTCCTGTCCATCCTTAACACACCCGACCACTGCAGAGTCATCAGAGAACTTCTGCAGATGGCATGACCCCGAGTTGTACTGGAGGTCAGTGGTGTACAGGGTGAACAGGAAGGGAGACAGAACAGTTCCCTGTGGGGCTCCAACATCACTGACCACCGTCTCAGACAGCACACGGCCCATTCTGACAAACTGTGGTCTGCCTGTGAGGTAGTCGGTGATCCAGGAGACGGTGGATGTGCATTGTGTGGAGGAGGGCTGTGAACTAAACCTATTGAGAAGCAGTTTAGCTTGTTGGCCCTCTCCAGGGAGCCCCCTGGTTGTCTCCCTCCAACCTTGAAGCCAGTTATTTTGCTTCATTCCGGTCCACACCTCCCTCACATTGTTCTGCTGGAGTTTGGCCTTCAGCTTCCTCCTGTAGGAGTCCTTGCACTCCCTGAGCTTCACCTTTTAGGTCGCGCTAGACTCACCTGTGCTCGTCCCTGTCCCCAGACCTGAAAGCTGCTTTCTTATTAATAAGTACTTTCAGGTCACTGGTGATCCATCTTCTAACAGTCATGATGGACCATGTCGGGTCATGGTGGAGGATGGTGGACCATAGTGGTCCACTGAGACAGGATCTGATTACGGATCATTACATTACATTACATTTCATGTCATTTAGCTGACGCTTTTATCCAAAGCGACTTACAATAAGTGCATTAAACCATGAGTCCAAACTCAGAACAACAAGAATCAAGCAAGTACAATTTCTTCAATAACATTAAACTACAGAGTACTATCAGTAAGAGACATTTAAGTGCTACTAAAGTGCTATCGGTAAGGGACATTTAAGTGCTACTAAAGTGTTAAACTACAAAGTGCTATCCGTAAGAGACATTTAAGTGCTACTAAAGTGTTAAACTACTAAGTGCTATCAGTAAGAGACATTTAAGTGCTACTAGAGTGCTACTACGGCTCTACCTTCCCTATTCAAGGTGTAGTTACTAAGATGTGTTTTTAGTCTGTAGAGACTTCCTGTCCTGATGTCAATGGGGAGCTTGTTCCACCAATGAGGAGCCAGCACAGCAAACAGTCGGGACTTTGAGTGTTTAGCTCGAAGTGAAGGAGCTACAAGCTGATTGGTGGAGGTTAGACCATGTCCTGGATGTGAGGTTAGACCATGTACTGGGTGTGAGGTTAGACCATGTCCTGGGTGTGAGGTTAGACCATGTCCTGGATGTGAGGTTAGACCATGTCCTGGGTGTGAGGTTAGACCATGTCCTGGATGTGAGGTTAGACCATGTCCTGGATGTGAGGTTAGACCATGTCCTGGTGTGAGGTTAGACCATGTCCTGGGTGTGAGGTTAGACCATGTCCTGGGTGTGAGGTTAGACCATGTCCTGGATGTGAGGTTAGACCATGTCCTGGATGTGAGGTTAGACCATGTCCTGGGTGTGAGGTTAGACCATGTCCTGGGTGTGAGGTTAGACCATGTCCTGGGTGTGAGGTTAGACCATGTCCTGGTGTGAGGTTAGACCATGTCCTGGTGTGAGGTTAGACCATGTCCTGGTAACCAGTGAAGGTCGCGGAGGAGCAGAGGATTGTGGGTAAATTTCGGAGGTTGAAGACCAGTCGAGCAGCTGCATTCTGGATGAGCTGTAGAAGTCGAATGGCATTAGCAGGTAGACCTGAAGGAGGAGTTACAGTAGTCTAGCCATGAGATGACCAGAGCCTGGACCAGAACCTGGACCAGAACCTGGACCAGAACCTGTGCCGCCTTCTGAGTGAGAAGAGGTCGTATTCTCCTGATGTTGTACAGCATGTACCTACAGGAGCGTGTTGCTGCGACCCTGCTGATGGAGACTCGTTGGTTTCATGTGTCGCTTGTTCCATGGTTCTGGTCCGGTTGAGGTTCTGATGTTCTGTGTTCTTGTTTCCAGTGTGAAGTCGGTCCAGCAGCAGGATGCGGGTCAGTACTGGTGTGAGGTGGAGTTCCACGACTTGATTTTCTCCTCTGAACGAGCCTGGATCACGGTGGAAGGTGAGGACCCTGAAGACACCTTGTGTGTGCTCTGAATTGTTTCCTGTCTGTGTTCAGATTTCCCATCATGCTCTTTTCACTGATGCTTCCGGTATCCTGCAGGTGTCCCTCACTTCGTCCAGGAGTGTCAGGACGTGTCCACATTCCCCAACGTCCCCTTCAACCTCACCTGTGCTGCCGTTGGTCCCCCCGAGCCCGTGGAGGTGCTATGGTGGCTGGGGGGGGTCCAGGAGGGGGAGCCCAGACCGTCCCCCTCCATCCTCCACGTCCAAGGTAAGAAAGCTCTCGTGAGACACTCCACCCAGGTGCATTGTGGGAAATGTAGGAACCAGTGTTTCTCCACCTCTGAAACTCCAACTACTTTGGAGATCCAATCAAAGAATACTGTTGTTGTTATTATTTGTATTATTATTAGCATTATTATTATTAATGACCAGTGGCCACACCCACTGGTCATGTGGCTACGCCCCCAACCCCCCTGTCCTTACTATCATCAGGTCACTCAGCGGGATCAATATTTCAGTCAGTTTTAACTTTACACAAACTTTAGAATCCCATTATTCAGCTTCAATTTGGTGTAAAGAGCATCAGATGTTCTCATATAATCATATTGATTATTGCCCCTCGATACTTCCTCCACTGAGGGTCGGTACTTCCAGGCCTGTTTCCCTGTGTCTTTCTTAGCATCCCTCCCTTTATGGCACATTTAAATTTGCCGCGGAGTCCGGATTCGTTGTTCTTCGTCAGTCATTCTTCAGTCTACTTCAAAGGGTTGGTGACTCTGGTTCCATCTGATGCGTTCAACCACTTCCTCTGGCACGTCAAGGTTGTGTCCTCAATGGATGGAATGAGCACACTCTGAACTCTGAACTCTGGCATTGCTGATATCATTCCCTTCTTTTTTTTTATACTTTATTTTTTAAAGATACAATGAGACAAACATACATACATGAACACAAGGTTGGTCACCTATACATTTATGCCAATGGTATACTGATGGAAAAAAATGTACACTGTAGAATCAGCTCCATCTCCTACAGTTTGTATTACTTGCATTACGCCTGCCAGTATGGCTGAATGGCTGGGCAGCTCCAGAATATATGGAAATGATCTGCCAGCTGTTCTCCACATTTCCTCCAGCAGAGACCCCTTCCTGCCTCCCCTGTTTGTGTACATTTTAATTTGGGGGTTATGAAATATATAATCAGATTCTGCCAACAGAATTCCCTCCAGAGCCCCGAGCCGGTGGAAGTGGACTCCACAGAGCACATATTTGACCAGTCCTCCTCTGAAAGTCCAGATTCTTTCTCCCATTTTAATCTAACCTTATCTGTTGAGTGTTTTCTACTGGATTGAATACTTGAGTATAGTTTTTAAATAAGTTTCCTGTTATATATGTCAATAAATATATCAATTAAATTGGCATCACATTTCTCCTTTGTTTTAATCTCCTTATTAAAGTAGGTCCTGGTTTGTAAGTACCTAAAAAAGTCCAGTTTTTCTAAACCATATATCTCTGAAATTTTCTGAAAACCATCCAGTTCTCCCTTCGGTGAAATAGAACAGTAAGAAGTGATGCCAATTCTGTGCCAATGTTTAAACCTCCCATCAAACCTTGCCGGCTTAAAGTCCGGATCAAAGGCGACCCATCTCAACAGTCTAGACCGTCTTTCAAATAGTGGTGATCTACATTCCTTAAACCAGATTTTAAGAGGGACTCTAGTCCATTGATTTAAACTTTTAGCATGCTGCTCATACAAGATTTTGCTGCCTAATATAGGTTGTAACGGTATTTCTAGCTGTGAAGTTTCCAAATCTTTCCATTTTGCTATATACATTGGGTTACAGCAACATGCTAGTGGTCTTAATTGTGCCGCCTTGTAGTAGTCTGTTAAACATGGTAATGATCTACCCCCTTTTTCTTTAGAAAGTTGCAGTGTTTTGAATTGAATTCTTGGTCTTCTACCCCCCCATATAAATCTAGATATCCACTTATCCCATTCATTAAATTGTTGCAGTGGTACTACAGCTGGAAGGGATTGAAAAAGGTACAAGAGTCGGGGGAGTACATTCATTTTTATCGTTTATATTCTATTATGCATATCTAAGGGAAGTTGGGACCACCTGTCAATATCTGCCTTGATGTTTCTACTTATGGGGCCATAATTGCGATCATATATTTTGGAAATGTCTTTAGGTATTTGAATTCCCAGATATTTAATGTCTGATGAAGTCCATTTGAAATGAAATCTATTTAGCATGTCTTTCTGAGGGGTGTAGTTATAACTTAGAGTTTGTGTTTTTTGTACATTTAATTTATATCCAGAGTAGGTTCCAAAATCTCCGAGTGAGGACATCAGTCTAGGAATGCTGACCTCCCGTGTCGTAATAAAGAGCAAAACATCATCTGCATATAGGCAAATCTTCTGCTCTAAACCTCTAACCATGACTCCTTTTATCGCCTCATCATCCCTGATTAACTGTGCCAGGGGCTCTATAAATAAAGCAGAGGGCTGGGCTGAGGGGGCAGCAGATTTCTGATACAACTAATAAAATCATCCTTAAAGCCAAATCTTCTCAATGCCAAGTACAGATATTTCCAGCGAACCGAATCGAAAGCCTTTTCCCCATCTAAACTAATCACTGTGGCTCCAATATTTCCCTTAATCACATGATCGATGACGTGTAGCACTCGTCTAATATTATCTTGTGTCTGTCTTTCACGTACAAAACCAGTTTGGTCTGGATCCACTAGGTCTACTATTATATGCTCTAACCTTTTTACTAATATTGACGCATACAACTTGTAGTCTATATTGAGTACAGAGATTGGCCTATATGAGCTACATTCTTTTCTGTCCTTCCCCTCTTTAGGAATAACCGAGATGATTGCCTCCTTCCATGTACCTGGTGGTTCACCTTTTTTAAGTGTATAGTTAAAGCAATCAAAAAGCATAGGCACTATTTGATCCTTAAAGGCCTTGTACCATTCGGCTGGGAAGCCGTCCGTACCCGGCACTTTATTAGCTTTTAATCTAGAAATTGCTTTCCCTATTTCTTCCATCGTAATCTCTGCCATCAAGGCTTTATTCTGTTCTTCACCTATAGACTGTAGATCTAATGACTCCAGAAATTAATTTATTTCCTGTGGGCTAGTTGTACTTGGTTCCTTATATAAGTCTCTATAGTAATTTTCAAAAATATGTTCAATATCCTCTATTTATGACATACTTTTTTAGTTACAGGGTCCCTAATTTCATACATGGAGCTGTCTGCTTGTTGTTTCCTTAACCTCCATCCCAGAAGCTTCAGGGCCCTTGGTCCATTCTCATAATATCTCTGCTTTGCAAATTTGGCTTTTTTCTCTATTTCTTCCTCACATAGTTTGTTTATTTCTTTTCTGACATTTCTTATTTGATTTAGAATATAAGGTTCCTTACTTTCGATATGTTCCCTCTCCAGAACTTTAAGATTCTCTTCTAGATCAGACATCTTTTTATATCTTTCCTTTTTTCTGTGTGCGCCCAATACTATGAGCCTTCCTCTAATCACTGCTTTTGCAGTGTCCCACAAAACACTTGGCGATACTTCTCCATTATTGTTATTGTCCATATAATCTTTAAGTTCCTTCTGCACATATTCCTTGCATGTCTTGTCATTCAAGATGCTTGTGTTAAGTCGCCACAGCGTGTTTTTCTTTTTATTATCCAGATGCACAGTTAAATAAACAGCTGAGTGGTCAGATATGTCTCTGGCCCCTATCCTACAATCTTTAAGTCTGTGTCTGTCTGAGTTGTAAGTAAAAAAGAAAAAATAGTCAATTCTTGAGTATACACCTTTACTTGCTGAATAGAATGTGAATTGTTTTTCTTTTGGGTGGAAGTCCCTCCATACATCGATCAGTCCTATCTCCGTCAATAATTTTGTTGTTATCCTGGCATTAGGAGTTAGCCTCTTAAATGTATTAGAGGAGTCATGTTTAGGTTGTAACTGAATGTTCCAATCTCCTCCACATATTAGAACACCGGAGGCCTCAGAGGCTATCAGGTCAAAAATGTCCCTAATACAAGAATTGTCCTGCCCTGGTGGAATATCCACATTGACTAATGTGACTTCTTTCTTGTCAAGATGCCCTTTAACAAAGACATATCGACCCTCACTGTCACAAACTTTAGAAACCAGTCGGAAGTTCACCCTGTTAGAAATTAGTATCGCTACTCCTCTCCTTTTCCCTTTCTTATAGGACGAATGAAAGGTATTTTTAAACCCTAGTTTGTTTAACTTTTCATGTTCCATGTAGTTAAGATGGGTCTCATGCCAAAACATTACATGCAACTTTTCCCTTTTCATCTTTGCAATTACCTTACCCCTCTTACTTGGATTGTGTAAACCATTTACATTTAGGGTAATCACCCTATATTCCTGACATTGCATTTAAACCCACGGTTAACACAAGAGTTATGTACCATTGGTGACCAAACTTGAACTATTCTTGAACCATAGATGAACTCAACAAGTGAATACAAGACAAAACAAGCAAACATATCACAAAACTCAGGTGGACCTCCATTTTGAAGTAGAAAACCACTTCTTTTGTGGGGGGAGTAGTCTAGTTAGCCCCCAGAGCCCCCCTTCAGTGCAACCTATAATACCCCTACCTAGTGAGTGTATTTTGTACACTTTGTGTGTTACCAGATCCCTTACCTATATTCGGTCAACTATATTCACTCTATAAGCTAAGAGCAAGCCAATACTATACAAAGAAAAGATAATAAAATCACGGGCATACAGTTTCATCCCTTAAAACAAATCTCATTAATAAATGTCCTTAACCGGGCAGTAATCTTGCTTACCCGATTCTTTGCCGTTTAATATGAAAAACCGTGTATCAGTCTGTTACCTCCCATTCCCCCTGTCTCTTTATTTTGGCCGGTGAAAACCTCGCAGCTTCTCCTTAATCCACTCTTGGCGTGTCTGTCGGCTGGATGTAGTCCCTGCTCGCTGCCAGGTCCTCCTTGTCTTCTCCAGGATCCCAGACTCATCAGCCGACTTCTCCAACTCGACAGAGATTGCCCTGGTCTTTAAATCCCGTAGGTTATCGGCCCACCGTCGAAGAACACTCGTAGCTTGGCTGGTGGTGGTGGTTGGAATCATATTCCTTTTTCACGAAGAATTCTCCTTATTTGCGCATACTCCTTCCTCTTTGCCAAAGTTTCAGCGGGGTAGTCGTGGTCGAAGTAGATCCTCCTGCCAGTGTGGTAGATCTCCTTCTTCTTCCATGCAGAGTGTAACACCAGATCTTTAGTTTTAAACTCCTGGAAGTATGCAATCACTGACCTGGGCTGCGCATCATTGGGAGGCCTGGGGCCGAGCGCTCTATGACATCTCTGTATACCAAGTTCAGCTTCGGCGAGGGGCTCCAATTCTTTTTTTAATGAAATATTGTCTCCCTCAGTCCCCTCTGGGATGCCGTAAATGCGAAGATTGTTACGCCTCGAGCGTGCTTCCATGTCCGTAAGCTTCATCTGTAAACGTTCCTGGGTTTGTAGTGAGCAACTCAGCACCTCCTGAAAGTCAACGTTCCACTCTTCTAGGTCGGCTATGCGCGTCTCTGCTTCACCCTGACGGCTGTAGCTTTGAGGTCGGCTACCACTTCGCCTAGCTTCTGTTGAATTTCCTTTCTTATGTCAGTTAGCTCCTCTTTCAAATCTTCTCTGATTTTGTTTCGAAAGTTACCCAATTCGGACTTCAACTCCGTGTCCACGTTTTTTATGTCTTTACGTATGGCGGCGATGTTGCTTTCCATGTCCACCGCAGCTAGTGTTAGCTCGGAATTTTGGCTACGTCCGCCATGACACTCACGATGTTCGTCCGTGATGGCCCCTTCAGTCGCTGTTTTATCAGGTTTATCCACTTTCCCATATGGCTTTCCCTTGCTCTTCTTGTGTTTTCCCCCTTCCATTATTATTGAGCACAAATCTTAAAAGTCACTTGTATTTAAATTGGGGAATAAACTCCGACCGACCGGGAGGTGTTCTTTACGCGACCGTTCGCTTCAGTCTCATCCCGGAAGTCCATCATTCCCTTCTTAATCACCACACTCGTGGATTTCCTGTCCTTGAAGGTTGTCATCGCCTAAGTGGCCACATTTTCCAGGGTCTCTTGGACACAGTTGTTATTGTCGTCCACAATCCCAGATCAGACCACTTCACAACCAACTACAGTAGCTCAGACTGGATTAAGCCCGACTCCAACGCTGGTCTGCATGTTACATCTTATGCTGCTGAATTGAGGTTTGTACCCATGGTGGTCAGGAGGTTTGTACCCATGGTGGTCAGGAGGTTTGTACCCATGGTGGTCGGGAGGTTTGTACCCATGGTGGTCTGGAGGTTTGTACCCATGGTGGTCAGGAGGTTTGTACCCATGGTGGTCGGGAGGTTTGTACCCATGGTGGTCTGGAGGTTTGTACCCATGGTGGTCGGGAGGTTTGTACCCATGGTGGTCGGGAGGTTTGTACCCATGGTGGTCAGGAGGTTTGTACCCATGGTGGTCGGGAGGTTTGTACCCATGGTGGTCTGGAGGTTTGTACCCATGGTGGTCGGGAGGTTTGTACCCATGGTGGTCGGGAGGTTTGTACCCATGGTGGTCGGGAGGTTTGTACCCATGGTGGTCAGGAGGTTTGTACCAATGGTGATTAGGAGGTTTGTACCCATGGTGGTCAGGAGGTTTGTACCCATGGTGATCAGGAGGTTTGTACCCATGGTGGTCAGGAGGTTTGTACCCATGGTGATCAGGAGGTTTGTACCCATGGTGGTCTGGAGGTTTGTACCCATGGTGGTCTGGAGGTTTGTACCCATGGTGGTCTGGAGGTTTGTACCCATGGTGATTAGGAGGTTTGTACCCATGGTGGTCGGGAGGTTTGTACCCATAGTGGTCTGGAGGTTTGTACCCATGGTTGTCGGGAGGTTTGTACCCATGGTGGTCGGGAGGTTTGTACCCATGGTGGTCGGGAGGTTTGTACCCATGGTGGTCGGGAGGTTTGTACCCATGGTGGTCGGGAGGTTTGTACCCATGGTGGTCGGGAGGTTTGTACCCATGGTGGTCGGGAGGTTTGTACCCATGGTGATTAGGAGGTTGACGACTGTCAGGTTGTCTTCCTCCTGCTTGTTCTGAGATACCAGCCTCGAGATACCAGCCTCCTGGAAGCTGGTATCTCAGAATCCAACAAGAGGTCGTTATAGGAGGTTTATGATGGTGAAAAGTTTAGAGATCTGTTGTGTTCATGAGACAAATCAATGATTCCCTCAAAGGCCAGAGATAGAGAAACAACAAGAGACCCAAAGTAGTAATAATTCCACAAAGTACTAATACCACATTGTAGAAATATTCTGTTATAATTAAAAGTCCTGCATTATAAATATTACTTAATATTAAATTAGCATAAAAATACAGTTAAAGTATCTAAACTAAAAAGAGTATGTATTATAATTATTGATGTATGGTTGTTCATCACTTTAATGTTGCTGTGTCTGTCTCCATGTCTGTTTCTCTGTCTGTTTACAGGAGTGAACAACAGTGTGAAGTTTTACTGTGAAGCAAAGAACAACAGAGGAATCTCCGTCTCTAGAACAGGAACAGTTCACATTAAAGGTGAGTGGGTTATTACATTTATATTATTATTAGGTGTCGTCTTTAGTATTTAAGCTATACATACAAGAGTATTCAGGTCTGTAAGTGTTTCTCTCCACAGCATGTGAACCAAACACTGACACACCTGTTGTGACTGGTCACCGTCGCTCAGCTGTGATTGGATCATAACTATTTTGGGGGCGGGGTCTCTGTTTCAGTGTTGCCGGCTGCGCCGGTCAGGTTGCAGGTGATGATGACGGACAACAATGTCACTTTGTCATGGAAACCAGGATTTTCAGGATACTCTGAGTTGTCCACCTGCAACGTCCAGGTAAGACACACGCCGATATACACACACACACACACACACACACACAATGATAGTTTTTTAAAATCCTCCTCCTCCTCCTCAGTTGTCGAGGCGTTTGGTCCGAAGGTGGGACCTCCCTTACCAAAGGGTCCAGGTTCCTCCCCACCTGCAGGTTCTGCCTGGTCTGAGGAGCCACTCGAACTACAGCGCCAGAGTCTCCTGTGTGAATGAGGTGGGGGCGTCGCCCTTCTGCCCCTGGCTGAACTTCCAGACACCTGAGTCAGGTGAGAGACCCAAACCCTGTCTTCTGTTCACTAACCTTCAGCTACATAGGAAGTACTATCAAGGTGCACTTACCTTCATTTTCTGATGATTTATCCTCTTTTAAGTTTCTTAATCTTTGACGAGTTACTATTGTCAATATGTAATCATATGTGCTGAATGTTGGCTGAATGTTAAAGATAAGTAAATAAGTGAACTTTGGGTTTGACCTGATGATGGAGGAAACTATAGTAGAGAGACACTTCTTGTTCAATAAGAGCCAGACATGAACCTTCAAATGGGGAGGGGGTAGCAGGTGTTACCTTAAAGAACAAGTTATGTCATATAAGAAAAGACTACGTAAACTGCTTTATACCAGAAATGGACCAGGAGGTTAATAAAGTGCCAAGTAAAGAGTTCTAAAGAGGAAACGAGAAGGGATCAGGTCTTTGGGGCTCTTTGGGTCTTCCTTGGGGCTCTTTGGGTCTTCTGGGTCTTCTTTGAGGCTCTTTGGGTCTCTTTGGTGCCCTTCGGGTCTTCTTTGAGTTTCTTTGTGTCTTCTTTGGGGCTCTTTGAGTCTTCTTTGAGTCTATTTGTGTCTCTTTGGGTCTTCTTTGTGTCTCTTTGGTGCCCTTTGGGTCTGCTTTAAATCTCTTTGGTGCTCTTTGGGTTTTCTTTGAGGGCCTTTGCGTCTCTTTGGTGATCTTAGGGGCTATTTGGTTCTTCTTTGAGGCTCTTTGGTACCCTTTGGGTCATCTTTGAGTCTCTTTGGTGCTTTTGGAGTCTTCTTTGGGGCTCTTAACTGTCATTTAGTGATCATAACTGTCATTCAGGGATTATACCTGTCATCTAGGGATCATAACTCATTTAAGGATCATACCTGTAACGCTGTGATCCCTCCTCAGTGCCCTCAGTGGCCCCCAGGAACCTGACATTTGAGCTGTCGGAGCATCAGCTGGCTCTGAACTGGGCCGGGCTGCAGGAGGAGGAGCTACAGGGGCGACTGCTAGCCTACAAGGTGCAGTGGACCCTGGGAGGAGAACCACAGGTGAAGGGTCCTCATTGGTCCGATGTGGGTCGGGATGCAGCTGAACTAGGTCCTCCCACTTTAACGTGTCCTCTGTGTGTCCAGGAGCCACTGCTGTTTAAGGAGAACTCGGCTCAGCTGTCAGGAGGAGGGCGGTTCTTTAACACCTCCTTCCAGGTGTCGGCCTGCACTTCGGTGGGCTGTGGACCCTGGAGCTCCCCGGTGCTGGTGCTGCCTGCCTCAGGTGCACAAGTCGCCTCTGAGATGGTTTCATGCCGCTGCGGTTAGTGTGACGACTGACTCTGTGATGCGATTTCCTCTCTCAGTCCAGGTCCAGGTTCAGGTCCAGCGGAGCCACATGTGGGTTGGCCTGCTGCTGGGTCTGCTGGTGGCCATCGTGGTCGGACTGCTGCTCACTGCCGTCGCTCATCGCCGCGACAAAGAGACGCAGTTTGGGTATGAAAACCAGCACAAAGCTCACGTCCACACTCAAACCAGCAGAGAATTAGTGGTGAAAGACCGGCGGTCTTCAGTAGGAACCACCAAGTCCCACAGTCCGAGTCTGAACCTGAAGCCGTTTGTGTCTTCAGGTTTGCCTTCAAGCCGCCGGGTGCCGAGAGCTCGGTCTCCTTCACGGCGGCTCGGTCCTTCAACAGGAACTGTGCTGAGCTGCAGGACTCCACATGTGAGGAACAGTTACTTTTAAACCTTTAAGTTGAACAATAAGTAAGAACACTGAGTATGTTATGTTACCGATTGTTGTTACCTATTGTTATGTTACCGATTGTTGTTACCTATTGTTATGTTACCGATTGTTGTTACCTATTGTTATGTTACCGATTGTTATGTTACCGATTGTTATGTTACCTATTGTTATGTTACCTATTGTTATGTTACCGATTGTTATGTTTGAGTTCTGAGGATCAGGTGACTGAACGTCCTTCAGCGGTGTGTTGACAGGAAACACTGCTGCTACCTGGTCCACACGGCCTGTATTTACCTGTGTGTGTGTGTCTGTCTGTCTGTCTGTCTGTCTGTCTGTCTGTCTGTCTGTGTGTGTGTGTGTGTGTGTGTGTGTGTGTCTCTCCAGTGGACAGTCTCGGTATAAACGAGGACCTGAAGAACAAACTGCAGGACGTTCTGATCCCAGAGAGGCTGATTACACTGGGACACATGCTGGGGAAAGGTACACACAACTACACACTAATAGATTGACAGCAGGATGATAGAAATAAAGTGTGTTTACCTGTGCAGGTGAGTTTGGCTCGGTGCGCGAGGCGTTCCTGAAGAAGGAGGACTCGACCGTCCTGAAGGTGGCGGTCAAAGTGCTGAAATGTGAGACCTTTCTTCTGTTTGTTGATCAGTGTGGCGAAAGGAAGCGACGAAGGAAAAAATAACAAATGGCACAAAAGACATTGAAGTGTGCTCTGAAGATCAGAGGGGGAGAACTTCATCCAGGTTTATGTTTGAACACTTAAAGCATCGTCAGGGTGAAGAGTAAACATTGAGTTTAGCTGAACTAGAACCCTGAAGGATCTTAAAATGGAAAGAATGTGAAGTGGTCTAACGGGTGAGGAGTAAGAACTGAAAGCAGTTAAACTGTCTCAGCCTTTAAACACGTTTAGCTCTAATGTAAACAAACAAATCCTCTGAATGTTAGCTGAAGTGTAAACGAGTTGAGTTATTGAAGGTGAAAGACGAGTAAACACTGAAAGCAGTTGAAGTGGTTTCAGTGATTAAAAGAGTAACACTAGAAACAAACCAGGAGCATTAAAATGGCCGCTGTTTGCTGAGCTTGGAGCGACCGCTTAAAAGATAAAAAAAGTGTAAACACTGTAAATTGTGTGTGTTCTCCAGCTGACATCACTTCGTCAGGTGACATCGAGCAGTGTCTGAAGGAGGCGGCCTACATGAAGGACTTCCACCATCCAAACGTCATCCAGCTCATCGGTAACACACATATAAACATCACATGACCAGGGGTCAAAGGTCAGGTGGTTTGATTGACAAGCCTTCCTGTCCAATAGGAGTGAGTCTTCACCGGCGGCCCGTCCAGCGGCTGCCAATCCCAATGGTGGTTCTTCCGTTCATGAAGCACGGAGATCTGCACACGTTCCTTCTGCTGTCTCGACTCGGAGAACGTCCTTTTGTAAGAGAACGTTAAAAGGAACACATTTTAACCTGTTAACGACCAATACCACCTTCCGTCTTCTCCATCAGCCTTCTATTCAATTCAATTCAGTTTATTTTGTATAGCCCAATGGAATGGACCTCCAATCCATGAAACAGAAGGAGGTAGAGAGGAGGGGGGGCGGGGCATCAGCAGGGCCAATGGGAGGCCGGCTCACCAGCATCAGACACCTCCAGGTCCAATGGACCCTATGAGACGTGAAGTCACAACGACTCCGGGGAGGAAGCAGAGTTAATAAGGTGCAATGGAGAGATGTAAATTCATCCATAAGGAGAGAGAGAAGAGGAGAGAGGTGCTCAGTGTATCCTAAAACATCCCCCAGCAGCCTATAAGCCTATAGCAGCATATCAAGGGGCTGGACCAGGGCAAACCTGATTCAGCCATAACTATAAGCACTATTAAACAGGAAAGTCTTAAGTCTATTCTTGAATGAGGTGACTGTGTCTGCCTCCAGGACTGAAAGTGGAAGCTGGTTCCATAAAAGAGGAGCTTGATAACTGAAGGCTCTGGCTCCCATCCTACTTTTTAGGACTCTAGGAACCACAAGTAGCCCCGCATTTAGTGAGCAGCTCTCTAGTGGGGCAATATGGTACTACAAGCTCCTTAAGATATGATGGTGCATCACCAATCAAGGCTTTGTAGGTGAGGAGAAGAATTTTAAATGTGATTCTTGATTTTACAGGGAGCCAGTGCAGAGCAGCTAATACAGGAGTCATGTGATCTCTTTTCTTAGTTTTTGTGAGTACACGAGCTGCAGCATTCTGGATCAACTGGAGGGATTTAATAGACTTATTAGAGCAGCCTGATAATAAGGAGTTGCAGTAATCTAGTCTGGAAGTAACAAACGCGTGAACCAGCTTTTCTGCATCTTTTTGAGACAAGATGTGTCTGATTTTTGAAATGTTACGTAGATGAAAAAATGCAATCCTTGAGATTTGCTTAACGTGGAGTTAAAGGACAAGTCTCGGTCAAAGATAACTAGAGATTCTTTACAGTGGTGTTGGATGCCAGGGCAATGCCATCTACAGAAACCACATCACCAGATAATTGATCTCTGAGGTGTTCAGGGCCAGTAAAATAACTTCAGTTTTGTCTGAGTTTAACATCAGGAAGTTGCAGGTCATCCATGTTTTTATGTCTTTAAGACATTCTTGAATTTTAGCGAGCTGGTTGGTCTCCTCTGGTTTGATCGATAGATATAATTGAGTATCATCTGCATAGCAATGAAAGTTTATGCAGTGTTTCCTGATAATATTGCCCAAAGGAAGCATATATAAGGTAAATAAAATTGGTCCAAGCACAGAACCTTGTGGAACTCCGTGATTAACGTTGGTGGTCATTGAGGCTTCATCGTTTACAAATACAGATTGGGATCGATCTGATAAATAGGATTTAAACCAACTTAGTGCGGTACCTGAAATGCCAATCGACTGATCCAGTCTCTGTAATAGGATGTCATGATCAATGGTGTCGAACGCAGCACTAAGGTCTAACAAGACCAGTACAGAGATGAGTCCTTTATCAGCACTAAGGTCTAACAAGACCAGTACAGAGATGAGTCCTTTATCAGCACTAAGGTCTAACAAGACCAGTACAGAGATGAGTCCTTTATCAGCACTAAGGTCTAACAAGACCAGTACAGAGATGAGTCCTTTATCAGCACTAAGGTCTAACAAGACCAGTATGGAGATGAGTCCTTTATCAGCACTAAGGTCTAACAAGACCAGGACAGAGATGAGTCCTTTATCAGCACTAAGGTCTAACAAGACCAGGACAGAGATGAGTCCTTTATCAGCACTAAGGTCTAACAAGACCAGTACAGAGATGAGTCCTTTATCAGCACTAAGGTCTAACAAGACCAGTACAGAGATGAGTCCTTTATCAGCACTAAGGTCTAATAAGACCAGTACAGAGATGAGTCCTTTATCAGCACTAAGGTCTAACAAGACCAGTACAGAGATGAGTCCTTTATCAGCACTAAGGTCTAACAAGACCAGTACAGAGATGAGTCCTTTATCAGCACTAAGGTCTAACAAGACCAGTATGGAGATGAGTCCTTTATCAGCACTAAGGTCTAACAAGACCAGTATGGAGATGAGTCCTTTATCAGCACTAAGGTATAAGAAGACCAGTACAGAGATGAGTCCTTTATCAGCACTAAGGTCTAATAAGACCAGTACAGAGATGAGTCCTTTATCAGCACTAAGGTCTAACAAGACCAGTACAGAGATGAGTCCTTTATCAGCACTAAGGTCTAACAAGACCAGTACAGAGATGAGTCCTTTATCAGCACTAAGGTCTAACAAGACCAGTACAGAGATGAGTCCTTTATCAGCACTAAGGTCTAACAAGACCAGTACAGAGATGAGTCCTTTATCAGCACTAAGGTCTAACAAGACCAGTACAGAGATGAGTCCTACTTCCTCAAGGATCTTAGAGAGGAAGGGAAGGTTAGAGATCGGTCTGTAGTTAGCCAACACCTCTGGATTAAGAGTGGTCTTCTTCAGGAGAGGTTTAATTACAGCTACTTTGAAGGAATGTGGTACATGGCCTGTTAGCAAAGACACATTAACAATATCCAGCAGAGAGGTGCCAATTAAAGGCAACACGTCTTGTCCTTGTGTTCTCATGTCTCTCATTACCTTGTGTCCTCATTACCTTGTGTCCTCATTACCTTATGACCTCATGTCCTTGTGTTCTCATTACCTCATGTCCTTGTGTCATCATTACCTCATGTCCTTGTGTTCTCATTACCTCATGTCCTCATGACCTCATGTCCTTGTGTCCTCATTACCTCATGTCCTTGTGTTCTCATGACCTCATGTCATTGTGTTCTCATGACCTCATGTCCTTGTGTTCTCATGACCTCATGTCCTTGTGTCCTCATTACCTCATGTCCTTGTGTTCTCATGACCTCATGTCCTTGTGTTCTCATGACCTCATGTCCTTGTGTCCTCATTACCTCATGTCCTTGTGTCATCATGACCTCATGTCCTTGTGTCCTCATGACCTCATGTCCTTGTGTCCTCATTACCTCATGTCCTTGTGTCATCATGACCTCATGTCCTTGTGTCCTCATTACCTCATGTCCTTGTTTCCTCATTACCTCATGTCCTTGTGTCCTCATTACCTCATGTCCTTGTGTTCTCATGACCTCATGTCATTGTGTCCTTATTACCTCATGTCCTTGTGTCCTCATTACCTCATGTCCTTGTGTCATCATTACCTCATGTCCTTGTGTCCTCATGTCCTCATTACCTCGTGTCCTCATGACCTCATGTCCTTGTGTCCTCATTACATTATGACCTCATGTCCTTGTGTCCTCATGACCTCATGTCCTTGTGTCCTCATTACCTCATGACCTCATGTCCTTGTGTCCTCATTACCTCATGTCCTTGTGTCATCATGACCTCATGTCCTTGTGTCCTCATGTCCTCATTACCTCATGTCCTTGTGTCCTCATGACCTCATGTCCTTGTGTCCTCATGACCTCATGTCCTCATGACCTCATGTCCTTGTGTCCTCATTACCTAATGTCCTTGTGTCATCATTACCTCATGTCCTTGTGTCCTCATGACCTCATGTCCTCATTACCTCATGTCCTTGTGTCCTCATGACCTCATGTCCTTGTGTCCTCATTACCTTATGACCTCATGTCCTTGTGTCCTCATGACCTTGTGTCCGCATGACCTCATGTCCTTGTGTCCTCATGACCTCATGTCCTTGTGTCCTCATTACCTCATGTCCTTGTGTCCTCATGACCTCGTGTCCTCATGACCTCATGTCCTTGTGTCCTCATGACCTCATGTCCTTGTGTCCTCATGACCTCATGTCCTTGTGTCCTCATGACCTCATGTCCTTGTGTCCTCATGACCTCATGTCCTCATTACCTCATGTCCTTGTGTCATCATTACCTCATGTCCTTGTGTCCTCATGACCTCATGTCCTCATTACCTCATGTCCTTGTGTCATCATTACCTCATGTCCTTGTGTCATCATTACCTCATGTCCTTGTGTCCTCATGTCCTCATGACCTCATGTCCTTGTGTCCTCATGACCTCATGTCCTTGTGACCTCATGACCTCATGTCCTTGTGTCCTCATGTCCTCATGACCTTGTGTCCGCATGACCTCATGTCCTTGTGTCCTCATGACCTCATGTCCTTGTGTCCTCATTACCTCATGTCCTCATGACCTCATGTCCTTATGACCTCATGTCCTTGTGTCCTCATGACCTCATGTCCTTGTGTCCTCATGACCTTGTGTCCTCATGACCTCATGTCCTTGTGTCCTCATTACCTCATGTCCTTGTGTCCTCATGGCCTCGTGTCCTTGTGTCCTCATGACCTCATGTCCTCATTACCTCATGTCCTTGTGTCATCATTACCTCATGACCTCATGTCCTCATGTCCTTGTGTCATCATTACCTCATGTCCTTGTGTCCTCATGACCTCATGTCCTTATGACCTCATGTCCTTGTGTCCTCATGACCTC
>NC_046987.1:23022105-23049605 GCF_009769545.1 Cyclopterus lumpus
TCATGTATTCACATCCTCACGTGTTCATGTATTCACGTGTTCATGTATTCACGTCCTCACGTGTTCCTGTATTCACGTGTTCATGTATTCACGTGTTCATGTATTCACGTTCCTCACGTGTTCATGTATTCACATCCTCACGTGTTCATATATTCACGTGTTCATGTATTCACGTTCCTCACGTGTTCATGTATTCACATCCTCACGTGTTCATGTATTCACGTGTTCATGTATTCACGTTCCTCACGTGTTCACGTGTTCATATATTCACGTGTTCATGTATTCACGTTCCTCACGTGTTCATGTATTCACGTGTTCATGTATTCACGTGTTCATGTATTCACGTCCTCACGTATTCACGTGTTCATGTATTCACATTCCTCACGTGTTCATGTATTCACGGTCCTCACGTGTTCATGTGTTCATATATTCACGTCCTCACATGTTCATGTATTCACGTGTTCATGTATTCACGTCCTCATGTGTTCATGTATTCACGTCTACCTGGAGACCTGAATTATGTTTCTGTTCAGCTTTAATCCACTGCAGCAACAAGACGGCTGTTAACGCCAACACACATGAACACATGAAAATATGAACACATGAGCATGTGGGAGACATTAACACATGAAAACACGAGACATGAGCACATGGAGGCATGAACATATGAGGCATGAACACATGGAGGCATGAACACATGGAGGCATGAACACATGGAGACATGAACACATGGAGACATGAACACATGGAGACATGAACACATGAAGACATGAACACATGGAGACATGAACACATGGAGACATGAACACATGGAGACATGAACACATGAAGACATGAACACATGGAGACATGAACACATGGAGACATGAACACATGAAGACATGAACACATGAAGACATGAGGACATGAACACATGAAGACATGAGGACATGGAGACATGAACACATGAAGACATGAACACATGGAGACATGAACACATGAAGACATGAACACATGGAGACATGAACACATGAAGACATGAACACATGGAGACATGAACACATGAAGACATGAACACATGGAGACATGAACACATGAAGACATGAACACATGGAGACATGAACACATGGAGACATGAACACATGAGCATGTGGGAGACATTAACACATGAAAACACGAGACATGAGGACATGGAGACATGAACACATGAAGACATGAACACATGAGGCATGAACACATGGAGACATGAACACATGAAGACATGAACACATGAAGACATGAGGACATGAACACATGAAGACATGAACACATGGAGACATGAACACATGAGGACATGAACACATGGAGACATGAACACATGAAGACATGAACACATGAAGACATGAACACATGAGGACATGAACACATGAGGACATGAACACATGAAGACATGAACACATGGAGACATGAACACATGAAGACATGAACACATGAGGACATGAACACATGGAGACATGAACACATGGAGACATGAACACATGAGGACATGGAGACATGAACACATGGAGACATGAACACATGAAGACATGAACACATGAAGACATGAACACATGAGGACATGAACACATGAGGACATGAACACATGGAGACATGAACACATGAGGACATGAACACATGGAGACATGAACACATGGAGACATGAACACATGAAGACATGAACACATGGAGACATGAACACATGAACACATGAGGACATGAACACATGAGGACATGAACACATGAGGACATGAACACATGAGGACATGAACACATGGAGACATGAACACATGAGGACATGAACACATGGAGACATGAACACATGAGGACATGAACACATGAACACATGGAGACATGAACACATGGAGACATGAACACATGAAGACATGAACACATGGAGACATGAACACATGAAGACATGAGGACATGAACACATGAAGACATGAGGACATGAACACATGAAGACATGAGGACATGAACACATGAGGACATGAACACATGGAGACATGAGGACATGAACACATGAAGACATGAACACATGAAGACATGAGGACATGAACACATGGAGACATGAACACATGAGGACATGAGGACATGAACACATGAGGACATGAACACATGGAGACATGAGGACATGAAGACATGAGGACATGAACACATGGAGACATGAGGACATGAACACATGAAGACATGAACACATGAAGACATGAACACATGAGGACATGAACACATGAACACATGGAGACATGAGGACATGAACACATGAAGACATGAACACATGAAGACATGAGGACATGAACACATGGAGACATGAACACATGGAGACATGAGGACATGAACACATGGAGACATGAACACATGAAGACATGAGGACATGAACACATGGAGACATGAACACATGAGGACATGACTAACATGTATAGAAACAAGGAAATGGATCAACACATTGTGTCAATAAAGAATTAATGTGGATTTCATGTTTCTTTAATTATTTAAGTCAACGGATGAACGGATGAGGAGTTTTATGTGGAACAGAGTGAAGCTCGATATGAAGAGGTATAAAATAACAAGTAAAAACAACAAGTAGAAGTACCGCTGTGGTACTTTATGTACTGCAACACATTTGTATATTTATACTTCATGTCTTCTGTAAACACAAATGTTCTGATTTGAATAAAACAAAGAGCTCGTCGTCAAGACTCCCCCCCCCCACGTGACGTGCTCCGAGCTGCAGATCAATAAATAATAAACAAAGATTAAATAAACTTCAGTATTGATCAGGAGGTTCTAGTGATCACCTCCATCTTCTGATCAATAACTTCAATCAGACGCCCCATTGCGCATGCGCCGTATCCCGCGCAATTGCCGCAAAAGACCTGCGCGCGCAGCCGATTGTTACAATTAAACAGGAGATTTAAATTAGTTTATGCCCGATTGTTCACGTGATCGATCCCATACGCGCTTCTGCCGACAAACGTTCCGTTCAGCCGTAAATCAGAGTTCACGGACGTAATCAAGTCGTGAAACATCGTGGCTGCAGCGTTGTTCGTGGGGGGGTCCCACTAAACCCGCATTGAACCGCACCCTCGTCCTGGTATCTGACGCCATGAACGGGGTCTCTCGGGTCCCCTTCCGAGGGCTCGTGCGGTGGTGAAGACGTCATGGCGGCCGCCGCTTTGAAAACGCGTCTCCCGGAGTTCACCGCCGGTTCTCCTCCGTGGGTGAAACTACCGGCTGCGTCCCGTTAACCGGATCATGAGCTCAACCGTACTGATCACGAGATAGCCGTTATTACGCTCGCGTCTCCCGGCGCAGGTTCACTAACACGTGTCAGGAAGCGAACTGTCATGGCGCCTGTCCTCAACGTCCGGGCGGTTCAAAGACTCCGCCGCCGGTCCGGAGACACGTCTCGAGCCGCAGACACCGTCCCGCTGCTTTCCTCGCGTAGATAACGGACCCGTAGGTCCTCCGGAGCCGCCGGGGCCGACTTTTGAAACCAGGTGGCGGCAGCAAGATGGCGTCTGAGTCTGCGCAGTAGCGAGATGACGTAACAGATCGAGGACACCGCATGCTCCCCCCCCACACTCAGTTAGAAAAGAGCCACGATGCCGACGGGGGTTTATACGACGGGAAACGGCCGGTACGGCTCGGATTAACGGTTCACCGTCGAAGTACTCGACATGTCCGCCCCGCAGAAGGTAATCCGTGTGCCGTAAATGGAGCACGTGGTCGCAGTGGGCCCACACGGGACTGGACCTGCAGGTTTACTGTTGCATGGGGCGGCCATTGCTGGGCTCAACATCAGGCCTGCTGGTCTCTGCTGGACCACTTTGGATCCGATGCATCTAGAGGTTTAACATTCCAGATGAAACTCAAATGGTTGGTTCTGATCTCTAGTTTTCCTCCAATAGCTCTAATTAGTGGTCCTGTGAGTTTGCATGTTGTTGGTAGAATGAGCACAGTTCTAATGGTAATAAAGTCTACTACTTAAATCAAACTAATGAACAGAATTTTAAAAGGATATTGTTGTTGAAGAGCATCGCTGAGCAGGTAACAACTGTTACTCACCTGCTGAAGGTAGCCAGCAGTTTCCTGCACGAGAGGCTGGTCCAGTACAAGGTGTGTGTTCACGGTTATGAGGGTCAGGGTTGAAAGAGATGTGAGGCTGCGATACAAAGCTGCATTTTCTACTGACCACCAGGGGGCGACTCCTCTGGTTGTATAGAAGTCTATGCTTCATGTGTTAAAGCTGCATTCTCTCTACTGACCACCAGGGGTGACTCCTCTGGTTGTATAGAAGGCTATGCTTCATGTGTTAAAGCTGCATTCTCTCTCCTGACCACCAGGGGGCGACTCCTCTGGTTGTATAGAAGTCTATGCTTCATGTGTTAAAGCTGCATTCTCTCTACTGACCACCAGGGGGCGACTCCTCTGGTTGTATAGAAGTCTATGCTTCATGTGTTAAAGCTGCATTCTCTCTACTGACCACCAGGGGGCGACTCCTCTGGTTGTATAGAAGAGCCACTGTATGACTAATGTACTAATAAGAAGACTCCACTTTTATGTTCTATAAAGTTGCCAGTTCAAGATTTACATCACACCTCGTCTAACGTTTCATGGGTGATGATGATGAACTATAAGTCGCTGTAACAGCGTCTTGTATTCAGAGTCTATAAGACGTGGACGTGGTCATGGGGACGTGACCCTTTGGTTTGTAGATGGATTTTTTGACTTTTGATTTTTAATGCAACCAGTAAACAGGAAGTGACCATATCTGGACTGAGAGAACCCATATACGTCTCTGGTGTCGACCTGTCAATCACCTTGTAGCCCCGCCCTAAAGCATCCCCTGCTTTATGGTCTGTTTGACTCTAAATGACCATAATTTACTAAATGAACATCACGCTGTATTGAAGAAGACTTGAAACTAGAGATTGAGACCAAAAACTAATGTTTACAATGTTTACTGAGGGAATAAATCAAGAGAGAAGTAGTCTCCTCATGTGAATTGTGTTTTTCATGGGGAAAACACTATAAATTACTATAACAAAGTAAAAGTATAACATTTAGTATCTTTGATGGTTTACTGACTTCAGAGCGTCTGGATTCTTGTAGATCAGTTGCTATAATCAAATGACAATATGGATCTGTTTCTGCCAATATGGATTATCAATGATCGGCAATTGGTATCGAATGCAATAAATAACGTGATTTCTAAAAGTTATATATATATATATATATATATATATATATTTTTTTTTTCTTTTGGGCTGATTTTTATTGTTATGAACCGTTGTACCTCGTCAAAGTCCTTTTTTAATGTGCAACGTATTTGACCAATACACGATTCTGATCCGTTGCACCACTCGTATTCATGCATTCAGCATACAAACATTACTTAATTTTTTTTCTTTCACTTGCTTCATGTCGTCTTCACTGTCTTGTAGAAAACACAAGCCGACCAATCACAGCTCTCGATGTCATAATGAGGTATCTCTCCAGCTGGGGAGGAGTTTGTAGTTTTGTTATCGTGAAGGTGGTCATGTGCACAACCCTATGATGTGACTGGCCTCTTGTCCCTAAATGTTGAAGAACTTTGAATAACAACATGACCGTTTTTTCCTCCTTTTTAATGATGTGCACAATGTTAAATTAATGAAGTTGTCTCATTTTTGTGTTTCAGGATGCTGTTGAACCGTTGTACCGATGTTTAAAAAGCGGGACCCTCCTGCCCTTTATATCTGTGGAGCCTGTTCATGGCTTCTAAGAAGAAGCAGAAAGGAATGGTGTTCCATCAGGACGGGGCCACCGGCCCTGCAGTCGCACCTGCTGCCGATCATCCACCTGCAAGTTTTGCTGTTCCCAAACCAGGGAATGCGAGCGAAGGCGGGATGGAAGAAAACACCAGTGTAACCAAAGAAGAGGCTGATATGATGGGTAAACCCAATAGGTACCCATCAAAAGAATCCATCAGGACTTCTGATGGACTTCCTACAGGGAAACATGCCGCCGGTTCAAACCCTCAGTCGGACAACCTGTCACCTGACAGCACCTGCAAAGGCATCAAAGTGTCGCTGGACAACAACAGCATGTGGAACGAGTTCTTTAGATGCAAAACGGAGATGATTTTGACTAAACATGGAAGCAGGATGTTCCCCTACTGTCGTTTTCGCATCTCCGGCTTGCAGCCATCTAGGAAGTACTTTTTGTTCATGGACATTCAGCCGTTGGACAACAGTCGACACAAGTGGACCGGTAAGAGTTGGCAAGTTGCTGGAAAGGCAGAAGTTCACGTAAAGAGTCAACCATTCACTCATCCAGAGTCGCCATCAACTGGTCAACACTGGATGCAGAATCCAGTGTCCTTTTACAAACTGAAGCTCACAAACAGCATCTTGGATCAAGAGGGGAACGCCGTCCTGCATCCGATGCACCGCTACTTGCCACGACTGCACGTGGTCCAAACTGACAAAGCTGCTAAAGACTTAAAGCTGAACGGTCCCAGTGTTGTCACATTCACTTTCCCCCAGACAGAGTTTATAGCAGTCACTGCTTACCTGAACTCCCGGTTCTCTCAGCTCAAAGTCGACTGCAACCCGTTTGCTAAAGGGCTTAAGGAGGAGGGCTCTGGTTCTTGTGGCCTAAAGCTAAAATTGATTTCTGGCAAAGACGGAGGCACAACCGCCAACGAGCAACATCCTGTGAAGAAGAGCCTGAAGTCTTTGCTTGCAAACCATAAACCTAGAAGCTCCAAAGCCGTGGACACAAAGCCTTCGGGGTCAGGTGGCCTGCAGAAGAACTCCACTCCAAACGAAGACCAAGCCGCTGCCAAATTCTCTGGGGAAAGTTTGTGGTAAGAGTTCAGCTTTGACAAGGAAGATGGCATGCTCTTCTTTCAAATTCTTTGCACCAAATATCACGTTTGCAAGAAAGTACAAGAATGAAGACTAACATTTAAAGTCCATGGCCAGATTTGGGAACATATTGAAGTGTTGTATCTTGTCTTTGCACGAGGAGTTTGTTTCTTTTCCTCTCTGCAAGATTCAGTACGTCTCAACAGATGGTCTGTGGTACGATTTAAAACACTATCCAGTTAACCATGTCACAAGTTGATACTTTTCCTATAGCACTACTTTGATTCGATGCAATTCATTTTACCTCCATTCATAGAATTCTCATGACGGAGTATTTCCTTGACCATTATTTACTCTTTTTTTTTTGTTATTGACTGACAACAGGCTTTAACCTCAACTGTGTGATGGAATATTATGGACTAGTGACAAGGTGTCCAACATCGTGAAACTAGTCCTAAAACCAGGAATAAGTCAGCATTTTACAGTTCTGGTTCCCTCGTCTGGAAGTCGGTATGTTTTTATGAATGAGTGTTTTGTCAGAAGTCTAAAATTAGGTCTTGTATGCAATAATCTAAAATGGAACCAGGGCGTTGTATATTTAGTAAATCATATAGATTTAATAAACCTCTTTCACTGCATCTACTGGCAACAGTCCAAAACGAGACAGTGCTTATCAGAGTCCTTGGGTCCAGACATTTCTCTGAGCAATTATTTTAGCCACCTTCCTTTTTGCTAATTTGTGTTTATTGGGTTGCTTTTTTTGCTATAAATTCCATAAACAGTTGTACACCTATTTTTCATTCATTCACTTATTTTTCATCAAAATATAGACCAGAAAGATGTCTGCTCGTCATCTCAGCTGGTTATGTTTTAAAATTGGGAGCAAACTTGGAAAGATACCGACTTGGTACATTCCGCATGTCAACATCACCTGGCCGCTTGGATTAAGTCAGGAAACAACATTCACTATTCTAGAGTATTAAAATGGAAGGTGTTTCTCATATAACCATCATAACTCTCTGCACCGCAGTGGAAACAGTTGTGAATTAAAACTATCCATAAAAACTTTGCACGATGATGTTTTCTTTTTGCATGTACTCACTATCTCACCTGTACAACCTGCAGTTTATAGGTGTGTTTAGTGTTGAACGCTTTTAAAAAAAAATCCTATTCCCACTCCAATTTAGTCTTTCCACACATCGATTCTATTTCATCCTTCCTGACCGCCAGAGGCGGTGCTTAGCACTGGATATCTTCCGTCTCGCGCACACGAGAAATCACCTGTGACCTCAGATGACCCCAGCCGGGTATAAGTTCTGGTGTGATTCTGAGATCAGTCCTTTTTTATCTTGTCGCTACGCATGCTAACTACTATGTTAGCATCAGCTAAAGCTGAACTTATATACCTTTGCAGAGAGGGCTTAACAGCCTTTGCCTGGGCACCAGGGGCCACAGGCACAGGACAGTAGGTGTCACAGTGGTGCTTTCTTGCGCTATCCCCGTAGAGGGTGAGAGCATACCTGTCAGAGGGTATCCCCATGGGCGTGGTTCCACCCCGCCGGGAGGTCGACACAACAGACTCCTGCCTCTCAGGGTGGGGCACAGTGTGGCAGAACAGGACTTCCCAGGGACAGTTCTATTCTCAATGTTCTGGAGCCACAGGCCGTGCACCTAGCGCTCAAACAGTTCCAGCCATACTTGAAGGAAATATGTTTGATCAGACAACACCTCAACTGCGTTTTCACATGAACCTCCAGCAGGGGACTAGGTCTGCAGAGCTGCTACGGGTGTCCCGTGCCTTCTGACTTGGGCAGCCCCTTGCCTGACCAGTTTTCGGGCGATGTATCGACCAGGAAAACGGAACCAGGGTGCAGATTCCCTCTCCCGTCACAAGCCTCCATCGGGGAATTAGCGGCTTCATCCAGAGGTGGTGCATAGCATCTGGGGCCTCTTCGGCAGGCCAGAGGTGGATCTCTTGCCTAAGAGCAGAGATGTTGGCCCACTGCCCCCACTGGTTCTCCTTGAGGGAGAGTACCGGTCCTCTTGGTCAAGATGCCCTGGCTCACACGTGGCCAGAGAGTCTTCTTTATGGGGGGCCTGACCGGCTGCAGAGCGGCTGCACAGAACCAGGCGGAAGGACTATTCTGAATACCAGTGCCATCTACCCTCAGTTACTGCATCCCCCGAGCCCCCTGAAGGTTCCTCCATGGGACATGTCCGTGGTACTGGAAACCCTATGCTCGCCTCCCCTTGAACCCTTGGGAGAGTGGTGATGGCTGTATGCAAATACTGTTTTCATTCTTGCCATCACCTTGGCAGAGCAAGTAGGCAAGCTACACGCCCTGTCGTTGAGTGAGTCATGTCTGAGGTGGAACTCAGATGGCTCTGGCGTCACACTGTGGCCTAATGCTGTGTTTGTCCCAAAGGTGCTGGCACAACTTTATTGTTATTAAGACTCGACCTGCGTGTGCGAGAGATATAAGATATCCAGTGCGGTCCAGTGTATTTGCATAACATTAAGTATTAGGGAGGTGCCAAGAGGCCTGTACCTTAGTTACAACACCAAACATTAGTCTGATGCATTGAGCTTTGTTGTGATTGGCTCATGTAGGTGTATTTGTTGACTTTGTCGAGCAATCATTGAGATGTCACTAATGTGATGTTTTCATTTGTCTGTTTTCCTTCACCAGTAATTCACCTCCTGTTCAGAAGTTATTTTCTGAACTCATTCGGGAGGCTCACGTTTCACTGCATCGATGCAACCTGGACCAGCTCGGCATCAATAATAGATCTGAGCAAAGCAACACTAGGAGCACCTCTTTGAAAAGCAATGAACAAGATGATCCCAGAAGCAAAGAGGAAACTGTTCCGAAGAGGAAAGCCAGGGTCGATAATGACCCTTTGAATTTATTGAACACCAAAGACAATGTCAGGACGGATTGTTCTCAGGTCAGTGATGATGTAGCTGCTCCAGCAGGGTCCCAGTTCTCCTCTGTGGATTTAGACCACCAACATAAGCCTCAAGCTCCATCAGAGGTGAAGGTAAAGCAGCCAAAACGACCTCTGCCTCTGCCGGCCCTCGCTCTGTTTCTGAAGCAGCATTCATCAAAATTTAAAATGGCCAAGAAGAAGCTGGACTCTCCTTTGCCGGCACTCACATCTGAGTGTCGGTCTGATTCACAGAGTCCTGCTGCTGCTCCCGAATGTCCACCTTCTGATGACGGCAGTAAAGCAACTCGTCCCCCGAAGGACCTCACAGGTGATATCAGAAAGTCCCAAACCCTGGCCTCTGGACCAACTGGGGCACGACTTCATCCAGATGAAGTAGTTTTGAATGTTACAGGACCAGCAGCTGAAACTGCCGATAAGACTTCCAGTCCATCGAGTCCAGATGCTGTTTCCACTACAGACCCAGAAGGACTAAGACTGGATGATTTTTTGACTTGTGATTCAGTTGCTGAAAGCAGAGGCCCAGAACTGGCGGTACCAGGTGGTACGAGAGTGTTACCCCACTCGGATCAGTCATTGTGTATCCTTGACACCTCTTTATCCACCGTTCCCTCGTCTCTTGCCGTGTCTCCCATTTTGTTGTCACCGCTCAACACAGTGTTACCTGCTCCAAACTACACACTACCTTCAGACTCGCCGAGGTCTGACTCTCTTCTCCCAGACCCTGAGTGTTCCTCATTTGGCTTTGAGCCTTTGTCTGCTGCCAGCTCTCCTGAGCCGTTACCTTCCCTTCCTTTGTCTTTCGCTCTAGAGCTCGACTCCACTCCATCTGAATCGACTCCAAACGCAGTATCTCCTGAAGAGTTGCATCCCAGTGAAGATTTGTCTGTGTTCAAATGGCACACAGTGTTACCTCCACTTGAGCCGTATGTAGACCCTTCATTCACAACATTTCAGCCCACACCGCAGACTCTTCCTTTAGAGTCTGTGACGTCACCTCTGCTTCCTCTTCAGACTCTGTCCCCCTCTGTACTACAGACTCTTGACTCCTCCACCTCCACGCCGCCCCCTGATCCGGCTCCATCATTTCAAGACAATGAACCGCCGCTGCCCTTCCCTGCTGAACTGTCCCCCCTTGCACTCCAGATGGCGCTGTCTCCGACCTTTTCTTCATTAGACGGAGACGGATTGTCCCCCACGCCTTCAATCGCCGACCTTGTGCACTTTTTCTCCACCAATGATGATCTTGGGATGGGGGTGGAGTTTTCAAACACGGAGGCGGTGGCTGTTCCCTGCCCACCTCCAAGTACAGTGGAAGCCAATGCACAGGAGCCTTCACAGCAGGTGTCACTATTCCCAGCCAACAAACCTTGCAGGCACAAGAAGTCCCGGCGGCGAAAGCTTGCCGATCAGGAGGATAAGAAGATGGATGCCTCCACCTACACAAGAATGCAGCCCAACCTGGAGGAGGTGGAGGAGCAGTTATTTATCTCATTCACATCAAAGGTAAGACCAAATATTTTCATGTGATGCAACAAGGTGTAACCTCACCCCCTGGTCTGAGCCTAACTTCGCCCACTGATAGTTTAAACCACGTGTGTGTGTGTGTGTGCGTGCGTGTGTGTGTGTGTGTGTGTGTGTGTGTGTGTGTACTTGATGTATTCCCTCAGTAAACATTGTAAACATTAGTTTTTGGTCTCAATCTCTAGTTTCAAGTCTTCAATACAGCGTGATGTTCATTTAGTAAATTATGGTAATTTATAGTCAAACAGACCATAAAGCAGGGGATGCTTTAGGGCGGGGCTACAAAGTGATTGACAGGTCTCTGGGTGCATCCCAAGTCTTTTAATTGCATCCCTGTTTCCTTCACTTGTGCCTTAGTCCCTCCCATCAGGGATGCATGGAGAGACACAAGGAAACCATGCGAGAAGAGAGATGTTTTAAGGGAAATGAGACGTTGTTTCCTGTGAAGCGACGTCTGTTACTGATGACTGACAGCTGATCAGCTGTCAGTCATCTTTAACAGCTGGTTCTGGTCCGGACAGGACGTGTTTAGGGAACATTATCATAAAAATCTACTTAAAATATTGATAAAAATTATTGTATAATGTTTCCAGTTGATTTAATGGTGTTAAACTACTACTTATAATAATAATAATAATAATAATAATAAAAACACTTATCACTGTCAGAGTGGAGAGGTGTTCTCTGTAGTCTGTTAAACAAACTGCAGTGTATTTATGTGTGTGGTATTTCTAAGAGGTCTATTTATGCAGTGTATTTATGCACAGTGTGTGGTATTTATACTGTGTATTTATACACAGTGTGGTATTTATACTGTGTTCTGTGTCCTGCTTATACGCACAGGATCAATTTCTACCGGCGGAATGCTTTGTCTTATTAATTATTTGCGTCTGTTTTTATATTCTGATTGTGACATCATTATAAAAATAACGCAGAATATGATTATGGTTTCTCTTCAGCACTGGAATATTTTTTGTATGCTCAATGTTTCAGCTTAAACTTAAATTATAAACTCATGTAATGATGATCAATTATGTAAAAAGTGTTTCATCTCCATCTTTCTCTGACTTTAATTATATCCCTCATTTAAAGTTATTGAGAGAAATAACAGATCAAGAAAAGACAAATGTTCATAAATGAACATTGTTTGTGGTCCTTTTGTTGTTCAGACCTACAACAAAAATATATTTTAACCAGAAGGTGAATCAGAAAACAAATCTAATAACTTTAATCTGTGATTGCCTTCACTCTGGTATGAAACTCCAGTGATCAGCTTCAGCGTCCAATCAAATAACTGAACAGCGAGGGGGCGTGTCCAATCAAATAACTGATTAACAGCGAGGGGCCGTGTCCATCCTTATAACTGATAACCAATGAGGGGGCGTGTCCTATATTATAACTGATGACCAATGAGGGGGCGTGTCCAATATTATAACTGATGACCAATGAGGGGGCGTGTCGAGCGTTAAAACACATCCCCCCCTTCCTCCTCAGCAGATTAAGAGCTTTGGGACGGCCGTCAATATGGTGGAAACGACTATTAGGAGACTTGGGATGTTACCCTCTGTCTCTACGACGGACGTAATCCAAGATGGTGGATCTTGGATTACCACCTTTTAAATATTGGGTCAATGTTGGCAGGTAAAAATAAATGTCAGTTCACCTCCCACCATGGCAAATAGTCTTTCCTTCTATTAAGATATATTATTCGGAAAAAGCATTTCCTTAGTCAAAAGTAGTCCTGCATTGTTCTTCTGTCTGGGACCACTGACTGTTACAACGATGCATGGACATCCCCCACGAGGGACTAATAAAGGATCATCTTATGGAGAGGTTCAGGGACCTGCTGCCATTAAAAGAGATCTGTTGTAAGGTATGGATTGTGAGCCTCCAGGTGACACCAGTAGAGGTTTAGACTAACAATCTTGATGATGATATAATGTCGAACTCTAAATACATCAAATTAAAAAGCCAAGTTGTATTTCAGGAGGCCCTCAGACTTCACGTTGTGGACTTCTCTGATGGAACGGCCTCACAGCCTCAGACGACACCTGAAGGTCACCTGCAGCAAACACCTGAGAACGGTAACGGTACAGAACTATGATTCCCATGAATGGATTGAACATCAGTCAGACCCGTACAGAGATGGGTCCAGGACCTGTTTAGCTGAGATCACCAGAGAGGAGAGCTCCAAGTCGGTGTGATGTTGTCTTCGTCCCCAAATGGGTTTAGTGGATGAACACTGCGTTCACATGAAGAACACCTGGATGCTAACGACATCAACTCGTTTCTTGTCTTTGTTCTCCAGCAGAGACGGCAGAGGGCTCGGAGGAGACGATCGCTGCCTTTGAGAAGATCTTTCTGAGAGACTTGAAGCAGATGAGACACGGACAGGTGATCCACCCGGTGCTGCAGGAAGGTATGTCGGGTTGGAGAGAGCTTTCAAAACAAGAGCTTCTTTAGGCAAGGCAAGTTTATTTATAGAGCACAATTCATACACAACGCAATTCAAAGTGCTTTACAGCTACATCAAATTACAAAAAGGCAAATAAAATCATTCCATAAAAATAATAATATTTTAATTATATTAAAAGCGAAGAGTGCAGATAAAATACTTTCAGTTGTCAAATAGAACCGTTTTCAGCCTGGATTTAAACATTGTTGAGTTGAGGCCTGTCTCACATCTTCTGGAAGACGGTTCCACCGTGTTGAGTCCTGACTCTGGACCAGCAGGAGACCACTCCATGAGAAGGTTCCTCTGGCTCTAACATGTGAACCACTCCATGAGAAGGTTCTTATGGCTCTAACATGTGAACCACTCCATGAGAAGGTTCCTCTGGCTCTAACATGTGAACCACTCCATGAGAAGGTTCCTCTGGCTCTACCATGTGAACCACTCCATGAGAAGGTTCCTCTGGCTCTAACATGTGAACCACTCCATGAGAAGGTTCCTATGACTCTAACATGTGAACCACTCCATGAGAAGGTTCCTATGACTCTAACATGTGAACCACTCCATGAGAAGGTTCCTCTGGCTCTACCATGTGAACCACTCCATGAGAAGGTTCCTATGACTCTAACATGTGAACCACTCCATGAGAAGGTTCCTCTGGCTCTAACATGTGAACCACTCCATGAGAAGGTTCCTATGGCTCTACCATGTGAACCACTCCATGAGAAGGTTCCTATGGCTCTAACATGTGAACCACTCCATGAGAAGGTTCCTCTGGCTCTAACATGTGAACCACTCCATGAGAAGCTTCCTATAGCTCTAACATGTGAACCACTCCCTGAGCTTCTCAGAGCCCGAGATGGTTCCTATGGCTCTAACATGTGAACCACTCCATGAGAAGGTTCCTCTGGCTCTACCATGTGAACCACTCCATGAGAAGGTTCCTATAGCTCTAACATGTGAACCACTCCATGAGATGGTTCCTATGGCTCTAACATGTGAACCACTCCATGAGAAGGTTCCTATGACTCTAACATGTGAACCACTCCATGAGATGGTTCCTATGGCTCTAACATGTGAACCACTCCATGAGAAGGTTCCTATAGCTCTAACATGTGAACCACTCCATGAGAAGGTTCCTATGACTCTAACATGTGAACCACTCCATGAGAAGGTTCCTCTGACTCTAACATGTGAACCACTCCATGAGATGGTTCCTATGGCTCTAACATGTGAACCACTCCATGAGAAGGTTCCTATAGCTCTAACATGTGAACCACTCCATGAGAAGGTTCTTATGACTCTAACATGTGAACCACTCCATGAGAAGGTTCCTATGACTCTAACATGTGAACCACTCCATGAGATGGTTCCTATGGCTCTAACATGTGAACCACTCCATGAGAAGGTTCCTATAGCTCTAACATGTGAACCACTCCATGAGAAGGTTCCTCTGACTCTAACATGTGAACCACTCCATGAGATGGTTCCTATGGCTCTAACATGTGAACCACTCCATGAGAAGGTTCCTATAGCTCTAACATGTGAACCACTCCATGAGAAGGTTCCTATGACTCTAACATGTGAACCACTCCATGAGAAGGTTCCTATGACTCTAACATGTGAACCACTCCATGAGAAGGTTCCTATGACTCTAACATGTGAACCACTCCATGAGAAGGTTCCTATGACTCTAACATGTGAACCACTCCATGAGAAGGTTCCTATGGCTCTAACATGTGAACCACTCCATGAGAAGGTTCCTCTGGCTCTAACATGTGAACCACTCCATGAGAAGGTTCCTATGACTCTAACATGTGAACCACTCCATGAGAAGGTTCCTATGACTCTAACATGTGAACCACTCCATGAGAAGGTTCCTATGACTCTAACATGTGAACCACTCCATGAGAAGGTTCCTATGGCTCTAACATGTGAACCACTCCCTGAGCTTCTCAGAGCCCGAGATGGTTCATCTGGCTCTAACATGTGAACCACTCCATGAGATGGTTCCTATGGCTCTAACATGTGAACCACTCCATGAGAAGCTTCCTATGACTCTAACATGTGAACCACTCCATGAGAAGGTTCCTATGACTCTAACATGTGAACCACTCCATGAGAAGGTTCCTATGGCTCTAACATGTGAACCACTCCATGAGAAGGTTCCTATGACTCTAACATGTGAACCACTCCATGAGAAGGTTCCTATGGCTCTAACATGTGAACCACTCCATGAGAAGGTTCCTATAGCTCTAACATGTGAACCACTCCATGAGAAGGTTCCTATGGCTCTAACATGTGAACCACTCCATGAGAAGGTTCCTATAGCTCTAACATGTGAACCACTCCATGAGAAGGTTCCTATGGCTCTAACATGTGAACCACTCCATGAGAAGGTTCCTATAGCTCTAACATGTGAACCACTCCATGAGAAGGTTCCTATGACTCTACCATGTGAACCACTCCATGAGAAGGTTCCTATGACTCTAACATGTGAACCACTCCATGAGAAGGTTCCTATGGCTCTAACATGTGAACCACTCCATGAGAAGGTTCCTATAGCTCTAACATGTGAACCACTCCATGAGAAGGTTCCTATGGCTCTACCATGTGAACCACTCCATGAGAAGGTTCCTATAGCTCTAACATGTGAACCACTCCCTGAGCTTCTCAGAGCCCGAGATGGTTCCTCTGGCTCTAACATGTCACACATGTACGTTGGTGCTAGACCATGAAGAGATGTGTACACAAGCAGAGCTGTTTTAACGTCTATTCTCTGAGCAACAGGAAGCCAGTGCAGAGACCTGAGCACTGGACTAATATGGTGGTATTTCCTGGCTCTAGTCAGGACTGGAGCAGCAGCGTTCTGGATGTTCTGCAGCTGTCTTCCAGCTCGTTTAGAGCCCAGTGAGCAGGCCGTTACAGTAGTCTAACCTTCTGGAGACAAACGCATGGATTAGTCTCTCCAAGTCTGGTTTAGACACTATTCCTTTGATTTTGGCAATGTTTTTTAGATGGTAAAAAGCTGATGTTATTGATTTAATGTGGCTGTTCCCTAGATTTCTAACCTGATTTTTAGGTTTTAGAGAGAGTCTCAAGGTGACTGATAACACTTTCTCTTTGTTTCTGTGGGCCACAGACAATGATTTCAGTTTTGTCTGAGTTTAGCTGGAGAAAATAGTTTTGCATCCACACACTGATCTGTTCGATGCATATATATATATATATATATATATATATATATATATATATATATATATATATATATATATATATATATATATATATATATATATACATACATACATACACTGATCTGTTCGATGGATGCAGTGACAAAGTAAATCTACAGGCCCATATTCACCTGCCGTCAGTGACAAGTAGACCTGAGTGTCATCTGCATAGTTGTGGTAGGACACGTCATAGCTGCGTATTAGCTGGCCTAATGGAAGCCTGTATAGATTGAATAATAGGGGACCTAGGATTGACCCCTGGGGAACCCCACAGGTCAAAGCCATTTGGTCTGAGACACAGTTACCACAGTTAGTTTACTTATTTAACGCTGAAGGTTTACCTTCATTAATGTTTCAGTTTCGTCTTTCATTTGAATGTGCTTAGTTCATCTGTGTGTGTGTGTATATGTATGTGTGTATATATATATATATATATATATATATATATATATATATATATATATATATATATATATATATATATATACACACACACACATACAACATCTCTGTGACAGAGTTTATTAAAATCACTGAACAACTGCAGGAATCTCAGTCTTATAGAAACATGCAGCAACGTTTACCTTTACTGGAGTTACTCCGACCAAGCAAAGACTCACGGTTTCCTCTCTAAACGACAGACCTTAAACACAACACTAGTCATAGTCGCATTTGGTCAACGGTCTTTATTACTTTATTATATTCTAATTTAATCTAGATTCAATAAGAGAGAATGTCTTAAATGTTTTTTTCATAAAAAGATGAGCGACTGTTTTTCCCTGTTTCTCAGTTGGTCTGAAGATGAACCTGCTGGATCGGACTCTGGCCATAGACCTGCAGTACCTGGGAGTCCGCCTGCCCATCCCTCCTCCTGGAGTCCCTCTGGAGCCGCTGCCCCCGGAGCTGCCCCCACCTCAAGGTCACTACCCTCATACCAACCAGAGATGGAGGTCCTGCCTTTATAGACAGCTCCACTTCTTCAGGGTCTTTCACCATAAATACTCCTGAGAGTTTAGATGATCAACACCTAGACTGAGTGGTAACTTCCTGTTCTGTCTCCAGGTGCTTCTGCAGCGTTTGTGTCCAGAACAGGAAAAACCACTGATGTGACTCAGATCAAAGGATGGAGAGAGAAGTTCTCTCCAACCGAGGCTGCTGCATCCACGCCGACACCAGCCAACCCTGAAGGTGAGCTTTGAAACAATGACTTGATTCATCAAGAAAACTGACTGAACGACGCAAACAATGACTCCTTGTGTCCTTCGTCCTGCAGCTGGTCCCAGTTCAGATCTGCCAAAGAAGAACCTGTCTGCATTCTGCAGCGACATGCTAGACGAGTATCTGGAGAACGAAGGGAAGCTGATCGACCAGCAAGCATCCAGCTTCACCCAGCCACTTGTGGTGCCGGTGGTCTACGAGCTACCCACCAGGAGCACCAGCTACGTCCGTACCCTGGACAGAGTCCTAAAGAAGCAGCCTGCCAGCTCCCCCACCTCAGACCTCATATCTGGATTCATTCCCCCCTCCAAGAGACCCAAACTCACCCTCGGAGAGAACAAAACATTCAGGAGGCAGAGGGGTCAGAAACACAATAAACCCAGAGCAGGAATATATCCAGCACCTGCACTCAGTACAGCTGAATCAAACCTTAAACAACCTTCAGTCCAGAACCCGGAGAACACATCCGGCGTCACTGAACCACATAAATCAAAGAGACACCAGCTGAAAGACCAATTCGACCCCACTGAACCACTAACTCCATCTGCTCCACACAAGAAGAGGAGGAAGCTCAAACCCAAGACCTCGTCTCAGACCCTCAGCCCCTTCAAGCCCCCGCTCCCCCCGCCCGATGTCTCGCAGGACATGGCTCCGCTGGAGCCGGACTCTGAGATGGGTAATGTCAGGGGACCCATGATGACCCGGGCTCTGCTGAGACAGAAGGACCTGGAGGACGGCGTGTTGTGGGAGGGTCTACACCGGACCAGCATCACGAAGGAGAGGGCCACCATCGCTCTGACGTCACTCTTCACACTGAAGGTAAGAGATCAGACTTTCACTGATAGAAACACAATATCCTAATATCTTATTGAGTTCCTCTCGTTCCTCTGACTTCTTGTGACTGCGATGGCTCCTCTGACTCCCAACTATTCTGGTTCCTCTAACTCCTGACTCCTCTGGTTCCTCTAACTCCTGACTCCTCTGGTTCCTCTAACGCTTGTCTCCTCTGACTCCTCAGGTTCTTCTTGTTCATCTCAGTTCCTTGGTTCTTTTGGTTCCTCTAACTTATCTGGTTAGGGTTAACTCCAGACTCCTTCTGGTTCCTCTAACTCTTGACTTCTCTGGTTCCTCCTCAGGGTTTCGTCATAGAGAACCCCACCGCTCCCATCCAGCTGGTCCGGAGAGAAGCCCCACCCTGCCTGAATGAGTTCTGCAGACTGGGCTGCGTCTGCTCCAGCCTGTCCCATTGCTCCAGGATCAGCCACTGCGGCCGGCCTGCCTGCATGTTTGGCTGCAGCTGCCTCAAACAGAAGGTGGTCCTCCTCAAAAACCTGGACGGCTCCGACTCCAGCCCCTCCCAGCATGGACGCAACAAGAGGGGGAGGAGAAGGAGGAGGATGAAGATGGCCTACGGTAAGTTCTGTCTGCATCATTCCTGGAGTTCAATCATCCAATCAGAGAGCTTCTTTTCAGCTTTTTCAATTCAGTTTATTTTGTATCAGCCACAGCCAGGTCCAATGGACCCTATGAGAAGTAGCCCCGCAAGTAGCCCCGCATTTAGTGAGCGCAGCTCTCTAGTGGGGCAATATGGTACTACAAGCTCCTTAAGATATGATGGTGCATCACCAATCAAGGCTTTGTAGGTGAGGAGAAGAATTTTAAATGTGATTCTTGATTTTACAGGGAGCCAGTGCAGAGCAGCTAATACAGGAGTCATGTGATCTCTTTTCTTAGTTTTTGTGAGTACACGAGCTGCAGCATTCTGGATCAACTGGAGGGATTTAAGAGACTTATTAGAGCAGCCTGATAATAAGGAGTTGCAGTAATCTAGTCTGGAAGTAACAAACGCGTGAACCAGCTTTTCTGCATCTTTTTGAGACAAGATGTGCCTGATTTTTTAAATGTTACGTAGATGAAAAAATGCAATCCTTGAGATTTGCTTCACGTGGAGTTAAAGGACAAGTCTGGGTCAAAGATAACTAGAGATTCTTTACAGTGGTGTTGGATGCCAGGGCAATGCCATCTACAGAAACCACATCACCAGATAATTGATCTCTGAGGTGTTCAGGGTCCAGTAAAATCTTAGAGAGGAAGGGAAGGTTAGAGATCGGTCTGTAGTTGGCTTTGTGTTGAAGAGTTTGTTCCTGACTGCAGCCGCAGTCAGTGGCCGCTGAGGCTCATGGGAAATGTATTAATTACTAAAGAACAAGGTGTAGACCTGTTCTTTAGGAAAGGGAACCGTACATTACTTCTGTTCCAGGGGAGGTAACGGTTGACCTCTTCCTTTTAGAAGAGTTTGTAACGGTAATGACAGTTGCTTGGGGTGCCAGCTAGGTCGGTGCCTAACAATGTTTCTTCAGGGTTGGAGTCGTTATTTGTCCTTTAAAAAGTCAGGGCTCAAGTATAGAGGATAATAATCACACATATTGAACCCTCCAAGGTACATTTCCCAAAAGCAAAATATTTAGCGTTGGCCACCGAACAATTACACACCACAACAGAGTTCGGGAGTTAACAGGACAGATCGTGAGGTAGAGATTACAGATCGCTACAAGTTTATTATTAATAATAATAGTGCTTTCTTCCTGTTGTGCATCTTGTAGTCCTGAAGGAGGCGGACAGCGTTTCCCAGCCTGCCGAGCGGGTCCGGACTCTGTGGAAGAGGGTCATTGGAGACTCGGATCCAGAGCTGGTCCACGTACCTAAACCTGCAGCTGTGTCCTGCCCCTCTGTAAGAACTGTAAGTCATTATGAATACATGTTGATCATACATTTGACAACATATCATTTAATGTGTGTGTAAAGTATTGTTCATGCTGTATCACTTGTCTCAGGCAAGAGGAGAGGACGACAGCAGCTGTGCCAGAGTCCGACTTTATGTCGGGAAGAAGAAGAAGAAACGGACGAGGAAGGATCAGCCGGAGAGTCGTGATCATCCAGCGGTGAGTTATCTTCAGATCATTATGTTTATTTTTAATGTTTAGGCCTCTGTGAATGGAGGAAGGAGTCGTTTACAGGAACAAGAGGGGCTCTGTGATTGGAGGAAGGAGTCGTTTACAGGAACAAGAGGGGCTCTGTGATTGGAGGAAGGAGTCGTTTACAGGAACAAGAGGGGCTCTGTGATTGGAGGAAGGAGTCGTTTACAGGAACAAGAGGGGCTCTGTGATTGGAGGAAGGAGTCGTTTACAGGAACAAGAGGGGCTCTGTGATTGGAGGAAGGAGTCGTTTACAGGAACAAGAGGGGCTCTGATTGGAGGAAGGAGTCGTTTACAGGAACAAGAGGGGCTCTGATTGGAGGAAGGAGTCGTTTACAGGAACAAGAGGGGCTCTGTGATTGGAGGAAGGAGTTGTTTACAGGAACAAGAGGGGCTCTGTGATTGGAGGAAGGAGTTGTTTACAGGAACAAGAGGGGCTCTGTGATTGGAGGAAGGAGTTGTTTACAGGAACGAGAGGGGCTCTGTGATTGGAGGAAGGAGTTGTTTACAGGAACAAGAGGGGCTCTGTGATTGGAGGAAGGAGTTGTTTACAGGAACAAGAGGGGCTCTGTGATTGGAGGAAGGAGTTGTTTACAGGAACAAGAGGGGCTCTGTGATTGGAGGAAGGAGTTGTTTACAGGAACAAGAGGGGCTCTGTGATTGGAGGAAGGAGTTGTTTACAGGAACAAGAGGGGCTCTGTGAAACTGCTTAATGTGTTTTAACTGATATTCAGAATGTGACCTGATCTTTGTCCTCCAGGAGACGTCCAATGAGGTGAAGCCTAAAGATGTTCGGCTGAAGCCTTCGAGACAGAAGGTCACAAAAACCAAACCCTGCAGTCCTCCAGCAGGTGGGTTCACCTAAACCTCCTGACGTGTGGTGTAACGGACCATTATCGATCGCAGTGATCCTGGTCTAACTGCTAGTCCTGCTTCACTGCAGTGATCCAGTCTTGGTTTTAATGGTTCCGATTGAAAACGTATTGAGTTTGCTCCTCGGCAGGTGATCCGGATCAGCCCGCACCCTCCGACAGGCCTCCGAGTCGCCCGTCGGAGCCGAAGCCGTCAAAGCGTCTGACCATCATGGCCGAGTGCAAGTGGGTGAGCGACGGCGACCGCAACCTGGTGCTGAAGAAGCTGTGCGAGGCCATGGCTCAGGACCGGCTGGACCAACCCTTCTGGATCAAAGAGTATCTGGTCAGTCCCATCAGTCAGGTCCTGGAGGACGGCGCCACCGACCGCTGCATCCACTACAAGATGCACATCTCCAGACCCAAACTGGAGCGGGAGAGACCAGAGAAGCCAGAGAGACCAGAGAGACCAGAGAGACCAGAGAGACCAGAGAGACCAGAGAGACCAGTGAGACCAGAGAGACCAGAGAGACCAGTGAGACTGGAGAAGCCAGTGAGACGTCAAAGACACAGGAAAAGGAGGAAGCAGGTGGGTCTCATAACGTGGTGAACTGTGTTCAACTATATTAAAACTATATACATGTATATTTGACTGACCCTCCTTCCCATCGTAGGGATCCAGGTCACAGAACCTATACATTCAGATAAATGTGCTTTTATTGTGAATCTCTAAGCGTTGTCTGTCCTGAATGTCTCACTATGTTTATTTATGGTTTATGTTCTGAGATTAAATGAGCCTCAAACATGTCGTTACCCTTGTACAGCTGTCAGCCGGACTCGTTCGCAGCCTTTGGAGATGTTTTGAACGCACCCCGTGTCTTTGAACAGGAACCCCTGAACCAGGTGGTCGCGGAGGTGGAGCCTCCTCAAGAAGTGCAGCGGGAGGTAGAGGAGGAGGAGGACCCGGCACCTCCTGAGGACTGGCAGCGAGAGGTGGAAGAAGGTGACATCGAGGAGGAGGAGGAGGAGGAGATGAAGATGGTTTCAAAGAGGAAGATGAAGGTCAGCATGGCACTGCCATTCCTGACGGGAGTCTCTCCAGCCGGTTTCCTCTCAGCCAATAGGAAGCAGCCGGGAGGAACAGACCACCTGGTCCAGGTGAGAGTTCATGAATATTCATGACAGGATTGATACATTGTAATAATTTGATGTTCATCTTCCATCATCCGCTTCAAAGCCGCTTCGGTCTTCAGCCGACATCGTTCAGTGTTTACACTTCAGACACTTTGATCACTTTGATGACATTTCCACTACTTTCAGTAGTTTTATAACTTTCGTTATAATTCAGATTCCCATCTCGTTCAAGACCTCGTTCTGCTCCTGCATTTAAAACTCCTTCTAGTGCTCGAGGTAGCACTTCTTTTTCTTTAGGAACATTTCAATCTGAAGACTTGTTCTTGAAACAGGATGTTGAGAAGGTTCGTTGTGTTCCAGGTGAATGGGAAGCTCTATCCTCTGGCAAAGATCCAGCTGGGGAAGATGGGGGCGCTCCATCCGGCCAACCGTCTGGCAGCATATCTGACCGGCCGGGTGGGCTCCAACAGGAAGCCCCCTGGCTCCTCCCAACCTCCTCAGAACAGTTCAGGACCCTCCGCCCCCCCACCCAGACCTCAGCCGTCAGTCACAACGCCCCCCCGGCCTACAGGTAGACATGTGTCCCTTCATTTGACCTTCATCTGCCCTTCAGTGGGAGGAGACTCGTTGGGTAACTAGTCTGTCTCATAGTTACTAGTTAGTTATTAAGTTAGTCTTCAAAGGATACTAGTTAGTTAACTAACCAGTCTGTCTCCAGAGGGGACTAGTTACTAGCTAGTTGATGTTAAACTGTAGAGTCTGTGTGTTGCAGCAGTGAAGGGCGACCAATCTGAGGGGGCTGGGACCCAGACTGTCACGATCCGGGTGTTTCCAGGTCTGAAGGGAGGCGGCAGTCAGGTCAGAGTGGTACCTGCAGCTTCTGCTAGCTCCGCCCCCATTTCAGGTAATATTGAAGACCAGCTTCTTCAGATACTATTATTATTCTGAATAATTACAGAGCTTAACAAGTATAACAATGTAACCACTGTGATGTCATTAACGTGAGAGCAGTCAAAGTGTGGCCAGAGGAAGCGGACTCTATACTACAACACCTTGGACTCTCACACGGACCTGGACTCGTTTGCCTCCTCCGTTCTGGACTACACCAGTACCAACATTGATAGTGTCACCTCCATTAGACACATCGAGACGTTCCCGAATCAGAAGCCATGGATGAGCAGTGAGGTCCGCCTCCTAATGAAGGCCTATGACACGCTTTCAGGTCAGGTGATCTGCAGGACTACAGCTCATCCAGAGCCAACCTGAAGAGGGGCATCAAGAGGGCCAAGCACAGCCACCAGCTGAGGGTTGAGGAGTACTTCCACAACAACTCCGACCCTTGATGCATGTGGCAAGGCATCCAGGCCATTACGCCATACAAACCCTCCAACACCACCCACCCAGCTGAACAACTTTTATGCTCGCTTCGGCAGGGATAACCAGGAAGCGGCCATCATAACTGTGCCCCCTGCAGACCACCAGCCCCTCCCCCTCTCCCCCACGGATGTGTGAATTGCACTGAGCAGGATCAACATACGTAAGGCCGCGGGCCCCGACGGCGTCCCCGGACGTGCTCCAGGCCTGTGCTGGGCAGCTGACTGGGTCCTGACTGACATCGTCAACCTGTCACTGGCCCAAGCAGCTGTGCCAACCTGTATTGTACCTGTGCAATGACAATACAGTTGAATCTGAATCTCTTGTGTTGCTGGTTCTAGTCTTTGCATTGACTGTATGGTCGTGACCCTCTGGTGGATCATGGTTTCTGCTGGTTCTGGTGTGTTTCAGACTCTCAGGTGAGCAGCTCTGTGGCCTCACCTGTAAATTCATCTCCTAAAGGCTCCCATATGTTGATGCATCAGCTCCCATCTCCTCCCGGGAACCTCCCTCTGCCGGTTCGGGCTTCCTGCCCTCCCACCCCCACGTCCTCCACCGGTCAGAGGATGGTCCTGCAGCCGGTCCAGTCGAAGTCAGGCGTCCAGTACTACCGCAGACCAGACGGCAAACTGGTCCAACTGGTTCCAATCAGCCAGCTTAGATCAGTCAACCAGAACCTGGCTGTCCAGAGAGGTGAGTCTACGGGGCCGACCAATCGGTGACGTTCACTCAATTTAATGTTTTTTATTTGAATATTTATGTGACTCCTCCCCCTCTCTGACTCCTCCCCCTCAGTCCTCCCTGCTGCATCCCTTCAGACTCAAGTTGGTAACCAAACTCCAGCATCGACCACAGTGACCTCCATCCTTCCCTCGCCCCCCTCCCCCCTCCTGGGTTTCGTGCCTCAGACGGGGTCGTGCAGGGATCCCGTCATCGTGTTGTGTCCTAACGTTCACTCCGAGGTGCCGGCTCCCGGCTCCTTCACCCTTCTCCAGCCTCACCCCCCTGCCGCTCCCTCAATGAGCCTCGTCTCCCCCAAACCCTCCACGGGTGGGGGGGCTGAGCTCGGGGTCAAAGCGGTGACTGTGTCTGCGGCCCTCGCGGGTCCTGGTGGGGTGCTAGTCCAGACCCCTGCAGGGACCAGACCCCCACCGGAGCCGGCCAGTGACCTGGTGGACCTGGACATAATCTGTGTGGACGACGAGACGGAGCCCATCGCCACTGAGTGGGGGGGCGGGGCCAAACAGACATGGGATGGGGAGGAGCTGAAAGGAGGGAGCAGCGAGACGGACAACTCGTCAGACTTTGAGGACGAGCTGAACGTCGACAAGCACGTAAGAGGAAGTTTAACAGAAGTCTCCCTGGTTTCAGTCCCTCCAGATGTTCCTCTGCTCATGATCAGTGGTTCTCAAATCTATTTAATGACCAGATGATGCAGTTTGAACCTGAGATGGTAAAGAATATCAAACTAGTTAGAAATATTCCCTTTTACAGCCAATTATAAACCACAAAGTGCATCTTACGGACACGAGGTAATGCAACATAAATAACTATTCAGTAACTTCAGACTTTAAAAATACTCAACAGTGCTTTCATGCACAAACATGAAATAAAACAGTCTAGTGAGAAGTAGTTTAAAAAGCCTCCAAAGATGTAACTTATGGCCCACTCTCGGAATCTATGACAACCAACGTTACTATGGAAACAAGTCAGAGTTAATTAAACAAAAAGATTCAAGTATACATCATTAACTTTTCTTCTGATTACCTTAGTAGTAAATACTGAGAAACATGAAGCAGCACTCACTTCAACCTGAGGACCACTGACACAGACCTGATGGAGGATCTCATTACTCCTGACTGAGGTCTGTCTGGAGTTAGAGTAGACAAGGTCACACTAAGGTCATAGTAGTGAGGTCATCTGTGTTCCAGATGTTCCCTGTGTGTGTTCCAGATGATGTTCCCTCTGTGTTCCAGATGTTCCTTCTGTGTGTGTATGTGTGTTCCAGATGTTCTTTCTGTGTGTGTGTTCCAGATGTTCTCCCTGTGTGTGTGTGTGTGTGTGTGTTCCAGATGTTCCGTGTGTGTTTTCCAGATGTGTGTGTGTGTGTTCTAGATGTTCCCTGTGTGTGTGTGTGTGTGTGTGTTCCAGATGTTCCCTGTGTGTGTGTGTGTGTGTGTGTGTTTTCCAGATGTGTGTGTGTGTTCTAGATGTTCTCCCTGTGTGTGTGTGTGTTTTCCAGATGTGTGTGTGTGTTCTAGATGTTCTCCCTGTGTGTGTGTGTGTGTTTTCCAGATGTGTGTGTGTGTTCTAGATGTTCCCTGTGTGTGTGTGTGTTTTCCAGATGTGTGTGTGTGTTCTAGATGTTCTCCCTGTGTGTGTGTGTGTGTGTGTGTGTGTGTGTGTTCCAGATGTTCCCTGTGTGTGTGTTTTCCAGATGTGTGTGTGTGTGTGTGTTCTAGATGTTCTCCTGATGCTCATGTGTCTGTGTGCAGCGTCACATCCACAACGCGCTGGAGAAGCAGCGGCGGGTGAAGCTGCTTCAGCTGTTCAACGGTCTGAGGAGAGAAGTCGGTCTGAGGGAGGGGAAGACGTCCAAGATCTTCACGCTGAAGAAGGTCCGCCTCGGTCACGTTCCTCCCAGTGTTCACGGGTCACCGGTTCTGGTTACCAGCCCGTTAGTTGTGGTGTCTGTTTCAGGCGGTGCAGGTGATCCAGAACCTGAGGACGGCCGACTCCGATCTGGAGAAGAAGAAGAGGAGGCTGATGAAGAGGAGGGATGAGTACCTCAGCATCATCGCTCCGGCATCGGGTACGAAGACTGAACTGTAGAACTGATACGAGCCTCTTAATCAGTCACTGCACTGAGCTTCATTTGAGTGTTTTCACATTAAAAGCCCTGTCGCTGCAACATGACATGAAATCAGGAGAATGGTTTT
>NC_046987.1:23054605-23069605 GCF_009769545.1 Cyclopterus lumpus
TGGAAAGAGATCACCGTAATGTACCGCATACCACTGGAAAGAGATCACCGTAATGTACCGCATACCGTTGGAAAGAGATCACCGTAATGTACCGCATACCTGCTGGCAAGCGATTACCGTAATGTACCGCATACCGCTGGAAAGAGATCACCGTAATGTACCGCATACCACTGGAAAGAGATCACCGTAATGTACCGCATACCGCTGGCAAGCGATCACAGTAATGTACCGCATACCGTTGGAAAGAGATCACCGTAATGTACCGCATACCGCTGGAAAGAGATCACCGTAATGTACCGCATACCGTTGGAAAGAGATCACCGTAATGTACCGCATACCGCTGGAAAGAGATCACCGTAATGTACCGTATACCGCTGGAAAGAGATCACCGTAATGTACCGCATACCGCTGGAAAGAGATCACCGTAATGTACCGTATACCGCTGGAAAGAGATCACCGTAATGTACCGTATACCGCTGGAAAGCGGCGCTTCTTAGTGTTCAGAATCCTTTGGAATTACGTCATAAAGCGTTAACTTTCGAAGAGTTCCGGTAATTTGAATTTGGCATGTCACTTTCTGTCGCCGGAGACGGGGTTCGTACTACAAGAGTTTTAGAGTTGTAAAATTAACAGCTGCATCCAGAGTATTTTTCCTCGTCAAAACGAACGCACATCAAACCCACGGGACTGCACCGCCCCGGACCAACAACACTGTTCCACTGAAACGGGTTCTTTACTTTTTAGTTATTAACTTTTACTTGTAATTCATATTGGTTCACACAAACACTCCATCAGGGGCGTCGTTAGGCCTATTTTAGGGGGGCTACAGAATGTGTCTGTCTTACATTCAGGTTTACTTGAGGCAAATGAAAGGAAAGTTAGAAACTGTCTCCATTGAGCGAGTCTGAACGAGCAAATTCGAAATACAAGAAATAACTATTGACATCTTTCTATTCTTTGCATTATTATAGATTATTATAATGTTTTTTTTCCATTGAATGGTATATTTGACACTGAACTAGTTCATCTTTATCTCAGTGATGGTGTCCAAATGAGCATAAAATATCACTATGACCCTGAAATTCTGTCTCTTGTGTTATCATATACTGAATGAAGCAAAACTACAGAGCAAAATCACATTCTGACAACCAATATATGAACTGTCAGAAACAATGAATATCAGGGTGACACTCCCCTTGGGGCTTAGCCCCCCTTTCTTGGAATCCTACAAACGCCCCTGCTCTCCATCCATCTGATACTGGCCCGACCCGTCTGTCAAATTTTAGTCCTTGAGCCAAAAAGTTTGCCCACCACTCAACTAACCTCACCGGTAACTCAATTTACCTCCAAATTAAACTGAATTAACTAACTAATCTCGGGTAACTTAACTAACCTAACTAACTAACTACCGTCCTAGTTAATAACTTGCTCACTATCGACTAAAAATGTATTTATTGAAGTTTAGTTAGTTGTTGACATTAGCTGATCTCTTTTTTTATTGTTTACAGCTGCAAACCTCAACAACCTGCTGCAGCTGGTTCAACCATCAAGTACACAACAACAACAGATACTACAACCACAACAACAGATGCAACAACAGATACTACAACAACAACAACAACAGATACAACAACTACAACCACAACAACAGATACTACAACAACAGAGACTACAACCACAACAACAGATACAACAACCACAACAACAGACACCACAACCACAACAACAACAGACGCTACAACCACAACAGACACTACAACCACAACAACAGATACTACAACCACAACGACAGACACTACAACCACAACAACAACAGACACTACAACCACAACAGATACTACAACCACAACAACAGATACTACAACCACAACAACAGATACTACAACAACCACAACAACAACAGACACTACAACCACAACAACAGATACAACAACCACAACATATACAACAGATACTACAACAGATACAACAACCACAACAACAACAACAACAGATACTACAACCACAACAACAGACACTACAACCACAACAACATATACAACAGATACTACAACAACAACAACCACCACCACAACAGTTACAACACCAACAACCACAACAACAGATACTACGACCACAACAACAAATACCACCACCTCTTCCCCAACAGCAGCAGCAGCTTCCAACTCGTTCGTCCCTCCTGGTCTCTGCTGGCTCTGACCCCTCCTCAGACCAGATCAGATACCAGGACCAGCCTGAGTTCTCTTCCCGGTCTCCCCCGTCCACTCAGGGTGGCCCGTCGTCTTCTCCGTGCCCAGCCCCGAATGCTGACGGTCGGGCTGCGGTGCCGGTGGGGGGGCCTCTCGACGAGAGTCTGACCTCCCTCCTCAACGAGATTGTCTTCCTCAACCAGCAGGCTGGAGTCCTGTCACCGGAGAACCCTGTCTCTGAGGATGCTGTAGCGGGCGGAGCCACGGAGCAGAGACACGCCCACAAGCCCTGGCTCTTGGAACTGGACTCGGACTCTGACGACCTAACTGATGCAACACGGGGCGGGGCGCATCTCGGGCCTGCCAACACTAATGTCTTAGCCCCGCCCCCTCTGCTTCAGATGAAGGTGGGCGGAGATAAAGTGGCCGACCCCCCCAGCAGCAATGGAGCAGCAGGAGGGGAAGAGGGAGGTGGAGGCAGGAGGCAGGGGGGCGTGGCCTGGAGGCCTATGCCGAGGCTGGTTCCTCTTGGAGTGAGAGGAAATCCCCCCAGCTGACTCGGATGTCATAGATAAGACCTCATGGCTCTCACTCTGATGTCATAGATAAGACCTCATGGCTCTCACTCTGATGATGTCATAGATAAGACCTCATGGCTCTCACTCTGATGATGTCATAGATAAGACCTCATGGCTCTCACTCTGATGTCATAGATAAGACCTCATGGCTCTCACTCTGATGATGTCATAGATAAGACCTCATGGCTCTCACTCTGATGATGTCATAGATAAGACCTCATGGCTCTCACTCTGATGTCATAGATAAGACCTCATGGCTCTCACTCTGATGATGTCATAGATAAGACCTCATGGCTCTCACTCTGATGATGTCATAGATAAGACCTCATGGCTCTCACTCTGATGATGTCATAGATAAGACCTCATGGCTCTGATTGGCGACAGTTTGTTCTTCTGGTAAAACAGAAAACACCTGAAACTCCTGAGGGCCAATCGGAAGCCTCGCTGTTACTCTGACAATTCGGAACGTTTCATTTGTCGTTGACGGACGAACAGAGATTATATTGTTATTGTTGATTATAACAGTTCTCTGAATGTGAGGTCTTCATTCCTCGTGTTGACGCAACAAGCAACAGAAGAGGAGGATTGTTGCCAGAAGAGTCCACGTTGTTGTGTTTTGTTTATCGTTGCAGGAACGTGTGTGTGTGTGTGTGTGTGTGTGTGTGTGTGTGTGTGTGTGTGTGTGTGTGTGTGTGTGTGTGTGTGTGTGTGTGTGTGTGTGTGTGTGTGTGTGTGTGTGTGTGTGTGTGTGTGTGTGTGTGTGTGTGTGTGTGTGTGTGTGTGTGTGTGTGTGTGTGTGTGTGTGTGTGTGTGTGTGTGTGTGTGTGTGTGTGTGTGTGTGTGTGTGTGTGTGTGTGTGTGTGTGTGTGTGTGTGTGTGTGTGTGTGTGTGTGTGTGTGTGTGTGTGTGTGTGTGTGTGTGTGTGTGTGTGTGTGTGTGTGTGTGTGTGTGTGTGTGTGTGTGTGTGTGTGTGTGTGTGTGTGTGTGTGTGTGTGTGTGTGTGTGTGTGTGTGTGTGTGTGTGTGTGTGTGTGTGTGTGTGTGTGTGTGTGTGTGTGTGTGTGTGTGTGTGTGTGTGTGTGTGTGTGTGTGTGTGTGTGTGTGTGTGTGTGTGTGTGTGTGTGTGTGCGCGCGCGCGCATCGTCGTCGTCTTTTAAACTGCTGCTTTTAGTTTGTTGTTGTTTACTTTGAGTATCTGGATCACTGAGGACAATAAAGAAATAACATTGGAGATCAAAGTCGTACTACGGTGACTCACCCTAACCTGCTCGTGTTCAGGACCATGAAGCTGCTCTTCTTTATGTTTGTTTTTCTAAATCAGTGTTTTTGTAAACGTTGAAGAGCTCTGATGTAAACTCATGACGTCACCACAATATGCTGTCAATAAAGTTTAAAGATGACTTCTGACTCATTAACAAGATTTAGTCACATACAGTCAAAAACAGTCACAGACACACAGTCATACACACACAGACACACAGTCATACACACACAGACACAGTCACACACAGTCATACAGTTACACACACAGTCAAAAACAGTCTCACACACAGTCAAAAACAGACACAGTCACACACACACAGTCATACAGTTACACACACAGTCATAAACAGTCACACACACAGTCAAAAACAGTCACACACACAGTCATACAGTCACACACAGTCACACAGACACACACACAGTCAAAAACAGTCTCACACACAGTCACACACACAGTCACACACACAGACACACACAGTCACAGTCAAAAACAGTCTCACACACAGTCATACAGACACACACACAGTCACACACAGTCACACAGTCAAAAACAGTCTCACACACAGTCACACACACAGTCAAAAACAGTCACACACACAGTCAAAAACAGTCACACACACAGTCATACAGTCACACACAGTCACACAGACACACACACAGTCAAAAACAGTCTCACACACAGTCACACACACAGTCACACACACAGACACACACAGTCACACAGTCAAAAACAGTCTCACACACAGTCATACAGACACACACACAGTCACACACACAGACACACACAGTCACAGTCAAAAACAGTCTCACACACAGTCATACAGTCACACACAGACACACACAGACACACAGTCACACACACAGTCACAGTCAAAAACAGTCTCACACACAGTCATACAGTCACACACAGACACACACAGTCACACACAGTCACACACAGTCACACACACACACAGTCACACACACAGTCAAAAACAGTCACACAGTCATACAGTCACACACACAGACACACACAGTCACACACACAGTCACACACAGTCACACACACAGACACACACACAGTCACACACACAGTCACACACAGTCACACACACAGTCACACACAGTCACACACACAGACACACACACACAGTCACAGTCAAAAACAGTCTCACACACAGACACACACAGTCACACAGTCACACACAGTCAAAAACAGTCTCACACACAGTCACAGTCACACACACAGTCACACACAGTCACACACAGTCACACAGTCAAAAACAGTCTCACACACAGTCATACAGTCACACACACAGACACACACAGTCACACACACAGTCACACACACAGACACACACAGTCACACACACAGTCACACACACAGTCACACACAGTCACACACACAGTCACACACAGTCACACACACAGACACACACACACAGTCACAGTCAAAAACAGTCTCACACACAGACACACACAGTCACACAGTCACACACAGTCAAAAACAGTCTCACACACAGTCACAGTCACACACACAGTCACACACAGTCACACACAGTCACACAGTCAAAAACAGTCTCACACACAGTCATACAGTCACACACACAGACACACACAGTCACACACACAGTCACACACACAGACACACACAGTCACACACACAGTCACACACACAGTCACACACAGTCACACACACAGTCACACACACAGACACACACACAGTCACACACACACACAGTCACACACACAGTCACACAGTCAAAAACAGTCACACAGTCATACAGTCACACACAGTCACACACACAGTCACACACACAGTCACACACAGTCACACAGTCAAAAACAGTCTCACACACAGTCATACAGTCACACACACAGACACACACAGTCACACACACAGACACACACAGTCACACACACAGTCACACACACAGTCACACACAGTCACACACACAGTCACACACACAGACACACACACAGTCACACACAGTCACACACACACACAGTCACACACACAGTCAAAAACAGTCACACAGTCATACAGTCACACACAGTCACACACACAGTCACACACAGTCACACACAGTCTCACACACAGTCTCACACACAGACACACACAGTCACACGCAGTCTCACACACAGTCACACACACAGACACACACAGTCACACACACAGTCACACACACAGACACACACAGTCACACACACAGTCACACACAGTCACACACACAGACACACACAGTCACACACAGTCACACACACACACAGTCTCACACACAGTCTCACACACAGACACACACACAGTCACACACAGTCACACACACAGTCAAAAACAGTCTCACACACAGTCACACAGTCAAAAACAGTCACACACAGTCACACACACAGTCACACACACAGTCACACACAGTCACACACACAGTCACACACAGACACACACACAGTCACACACAGTCACACACACAGTCACACACAGTCACACACACAGACACACACACAGTCACACACAGTCACACAGTCAAAAACAGTCACACACACAGTCACACAGTCACACACACAGTCACACACACAGACACACACAGTCACACAGACACACACAGTCTCACACACAGACACACACACAGTCACACAGACACACACACAGACACACACACAGTCACACAGACACACACACAGTCACACACAGTCTCACACACACACAGTCACACAGACACACACACACAGTCACACAGACACACACACAGACACACACACAGTCACACAGACACACACACAGACACACACACAGTCACACAGACACACACACAGTCACACAGACACACACACACAGTCACACAGACACACACACAGTCAAAAACAGTCTCACAGACACACACACAGACACACACACAGACACACACACAGTCACACAGACACACACACAGTCACACAGTCTCACACACACACAGTCACACACACAGACACACACACAGTCACACACACACAGTCACACAGACACACACACACAGTCACACAGACACACACACAGTCACACAGACACACACACAGTCACACAGACACACACACACAGTCAAAAACAGTCTCACAGACACACACACAGACACACACACAGACACACACACAGTCACACAGACACACACACAGTCACACACAGTCTCACACACACACAGTCACACACACAGACACACACACAGACACACACACAGTCACACACACACAGACACACACACAGTCACACAGACACACACACAGTCACACAGACACACACACACAGACACACACACAGTCACACACACACAGACACACACACAGTCACACAGACACACACACAGTCACACAGACACACACACAGTCACACAGACACACACACACAGTCAAAAACAGTCTCACACACACACACAGTCACACACACAGTCACACAGACACACACACAGTCACACACACAGACACACACACAGTCACACACAGTCTCACACGTTCATCCATCTAAATACAGTAATATAATAAGACGAATAGAGGTGTAGTTCGTGTGTCTGCCGCTGGGGCCGCTGCAGCGTCAGACACGATACCGGAAATACAGGAGCGTTATCATTACAATAAAAACACGGCAGTGTCGGTTTCTGTTCTCATGTCAAATAAAGTAGTCAAATGAATACCCATCATACTGTGATGGTGTAGTGCGCCACGTCATTAAATACGTTCTCCTCAAAAAGATAAAGAAACTGAACAATATTCTGATCGGACGGATCCACGCGCTGTTATTTTGAAAAGCCTGGCCGGAAGTGTTCGTGCCGTTGCCGCATAGCGTCTTGACGCTCGTCCCGTCTGGCTCGTGTCTCCGCAGCGGCGGAGGAATAAGATGCGGAGCAGCAGCGGAACCGGAGCCCGTGGCCCGGACCAGCCCAGAACCAGAACCCAGAGGCAAGCTACCCGAACCCGGAGCGGCGCGGCGCGGCTCGCACACAGAATGACAGCAGCGGCGACAGAGAGGTTCTCCAGCCGCTGAGAGAGGCTGCTATCCGGGCAGCTAACAGCGCGATGACCGCGGAGGGAAGCGGAACGATCCGCAGCCGCATCAAGAACCTCCTGCGCTCTCCTTCCATTAAGCTGCGGAGGAGGAGGAGCGGCACGGCGCGGCAGCAGGAGGAGCTCAGCGGCAAGGTGCGAGGCGGCAGCGCTGATGTGTATATATGTATGTGTGTATATGTGTATATATGTATATGTGTATATATGTATGTGTGTATATGTGTATATATGTATGTGTGTATATGTGTATATATGTATGTGTGTATGTATATATATATATATATATATGTATATATGTATATGTATGTGTATATATGTATATGTGTATATATGTATGTGTGTATGTATATATATGTGTATATATGTATATGTATGTGTGTATGTGTATATATATATATATGTATATGTGTATGTATATATGTATATGTGTATATGTATGTATGTGTATGTATATATACATATATATATATATATATATATATGTATGTGTGTATATATATGTATATATGTATGTATATATACACACACACTCATATATACATACATACAACAGACTGAGAAATAACTATTATATTTACTTGTTTTTCTGGTTAATCTGAATATGGTTAGTCTGGTTAGTCTGAGCCTGGCTAGTTTGGGTAGTAGTCCGTTAGTATGGGTCTGGTTAAACTAGTTAGTCTGGTTAATCTGGACTATGATAGACTGATATTATAAACACAAGCTGCTTCCTGTCTGATCCTGAGACCTCCAGGTGACCTTGGAGAAGGTTCTGGGGATCACGGCTCCAGGGAACCGAGCGCTGGCCTGCGACCCCCGAACCGGACTGTTGGCTTATCCTGCTGGGTGAGAACGTGTGTGTGTGTGTGTGTGTGTGTGTGTGTGTGTGTGTGTGTTTTATGACAATATATACTTTGATATTTAGTTTAAAATGTATTTGATATTTATTTGATTCGTGGGTTCTGAGCAGTGGAAGTGTTAAATTGACTTGTCATCACTAAAAGGAGTTGGGGTGGAGAACGGAATGTTTCATACAGTTGAAGTGTTGCATTATGGGTAAAAACAGGAAGTAGAGGATTAAACTCACACAGACAAACTGTCTCATGTTCAGGATTTAAAGGCTGATTATCAGATTAAAGGCACACACACACACACACACACACAGCGTCTCGTTACGAGTCCTGGTCCTCATGTGTACCATGAGACTCCTACTGAACCAACAACCACCTGCAGGACTCTTGAGGACCACCGAGGCCTCGTTCAGCCCCCGGCTCATGTTTAAATAAAATGTCCAATCTTTCATGGGACTCTTTGGGTTTTTGAAAGGTTCTCAAGGTACTCTCAGGTTTTCAGGTGTTTTTGAGGAATGTCAGTGAGTCTGTGCTGGTGTTTCAGAGGTTTGATGGAAGGGTTCTAAAGGTACACCGGGTTCTCTTGAGAGGTTGGTTATGGGTTAAAAGTCTCTTCAGCGTTGCAGGTGGAGCTCAGTAAACAATAAAGGTGTTCAGTCATGTTTGTTATGTTCAACTGAAAGTCCTCACCTGTCAGGAGAAACCAACAGAACCAGATCGACACCTGAAAGACCAGTTCTCCGGACTGTTTGGAACAGGACGTATTGCAGTTGGAAACGTCTAACTCTAATCACAGCTCCGATTGTAGAAATTCATGCTGACGATGGAAATGTGATCATCACGCTCTGTGAGGCGTTCAGGGACTTCATCCTCTGAGTCAGATCGGTGTGAATACAGCAGGCTGTCACCGTTCACCAGACTCCAACTCAAAGAGTTCCTGTTTAATAAGATTTGTAATTGATTAGATAGTTTTGTCTGGTTGTAGTTTTATCTGATTGTAGCTCTGTCTGAAACTCATCTCCTTACCCTATCTCTAAGGCTGAGTCCTAAGGAGGAAACTCATCTCCTTACCCTATCTCTAAGGCTGAGCCCTACAGAGGAAACTCATCTCCTTACCCTATCTCTAAGGCTGAGCCCTACAGAGGAAACTCATCTCCTTACCCTATCTCTAAGGCTGAGCCCTACAGAGGAAACTCATCTCCTTACCCTATCTCTAAGGTTGAGCCCTACAGAAGAAACTCATCTCCTTACCCTATCTCTAAGGCTGAGCCCTACAGAGGAAACTCATCTCCTTACCCTATCTCTAAGGTTGAGCCCTACAGAGGAAACTCATCTCCTTACCCTATCTCTAAGGCTGAGTCCTACAGAGGAAACTCATCTCCTTACCCTATCTCTAAGACTGAGTCCTAAGGAGGAAACTCATCTCCTTACCCTATCTCTAAGGCTGAGTCCTACAGAGGAAACTCATCTCCTTACCCTATCTCTAAGGCTGAGCCCTACAGAGGAAACTCATCTCCTTACCCTATCTCTAAGGCTGAGTCCTACAGAGGAAACTCATCTCCTTAACCTATCTCTAAGGCTGAGCCCTAAGGAGGAAACTCATCTCCTTACCCTATCTCTAAGACTGAGCCCTACAGAGGAAACTCATCTCCTTAACCTATCTCTAAGGCTGAGTCCTACAGAGGAAACTCATCTCCTTACCCTATCTCTAAGGCTGAGCCCTACAGAGGAAACTCATCTCCTTACTCTATCTCTAAGGCTGAGTCCTAAGGAGGAAACTCATCTCCTTACCCTATCTCTAAGGCTGAGTCCTAAGGAGGAAACTCATCTCCTTACCCTATCTCTAAGGCTGAGCCCTAAGGAGGAAACTCATCTCCTTACCCTATCTCTAAGACTGAGCCCTACAGAGGAAACTCATCTCCTTACCCTATCTCTAAGGCTGAGCCCTAAGGAGGAAACTCATCTCCTTACCCTATCTCTAAGGCTGAGCCCTAAGGAGGAAACTCATCTCCTTACCCTATCTCTAAGGCTGAGTCCTACAGAGGAAACTCATCTCCTTACCCTATCTCTAAGGCTGAGCCCTACAGAGGAAACTCATCTCCTTACCCTATCTCTAAGGCTGAGTCCTACAGAGGAAACTCATCTCCTTACCTTATCTCTAAGGCTGAGCCCTAAGGAGGAAACTCATCTCCTTACCCTATCTCTAAGGCTGAGTCCTACAGAGGAAACTCATCTCCTTACCCTATCTCTAAGGCTGAGCCCTAAGGAGGAAACTCATCTCCTTACCCTATCTCTAAGGCTGAGCCCTACAGAGGAAACTCATCTCCTTACCCTATCTCTAAGGCTGAGCCCTAAGGAGGAAACTCATCTCCTTACCCTATCTCTAAGGCTGAGCCCTAAGGAGGAAACTCATCTCCTTACCCTATCTCTAAGGCTGAGTCCTACAGAGGAAACTCATCTCCTTACCCTATCTCTAAGGCTGAGCCCTAAGGAGGAAACTCATCTCCTTACCCTATCTCTAAGGCTGAGTCCTACAGAGGAAACTCATCTCCTTACCCTATCTCTAAGGCTGAGTCCTACAGAGGAAACTCATCTCCTTACCCTATCTCTAAGGCTGAGCCCTAAGGAGGAAACTCATCTCCTTACCCTATCTCTAAGGCTGAGTCCTAAGGAGGAAACTCATCTCCTTACCCTATCTCTAAGGCTGAGCCCTACAGAGGAAACTCATCTCCTTACCCTATCTCTAAGGCTGAGCCCTTGAGGAAACTCATCTCCTTACCCTATCTCTAAGGCTGAGCCCTACAGAGGAAACTCATCTCCTTACCCTATCTCTAAGGCTGAGTCCTACAGAGGAAACTCATCTCCTTACCCTATCTCTAAGGCTGAGTCCTACAGAGGAAACTCATCTCCTTACCCTATCTCTAAGGCTGAGTCCTACAGAGGAAACTCATCTCCTTACCCTATCTCTAAGGCTGAGTCCTACAGAGGAAACTCATCTCCTTACCTTATCTCTAAGGCTGAGCCCTAAGGAGGAAACTCATCTCCTTACCCTATCTCTAAGGCTGAGTCCTACAGAGGAAACTCATCTCCTTACCCTATCTCTAAGGCTGAGTCCTACAGAGGAAACTCATCTCCTTACCCTATCTCTAAGGCTGAGCCCTAAGGAGGAAACTCATCTCCTTACCCTATCTCTAAGGCTGAGCCCTACAGAGGAAACTCATCTCCTTACCCTATCTCTAAGGCTGAGCCCTAAGGAGGAAACTCATCTCCTTACCCTATCTCTAAGGCTGAGCCCTAAGGAGGAAACTCATCTCCTTACCCTATCTCTAAGGCTGAGTCCTACAGAGGAAACTCATCTCCTTACCCTATCTCTAAGGCTGAGCCCTAAGGAGGAAACTCATCTCCTTACCCTATCTCTAAGGCTGAGTCCTACAGAGGAAACTCATCTCCTTACCCTATCTCTAAGGCTGAGCCCTAAGGAGGAAACTCATCTCCTTACCCTATCTCTAAGGCTGAGTCCTACAGAGGAAACTCATCTCCTTACCCTATCTCTAAGGCTGAGTCCTACAGAGGAAACTCATCTCCTTACCCTATCTCTAAGGCTGAGCCCTTGAGGAAACTCATCTCCTTACCCTATCTCTAAGACTGAGCCCTACAGAGGAAACTCATCTCCTTACCCTATCTCTAAGGCTGAGTCCTACAGAGGAAACTCATCTCCTTACCCTATCTCTAAGGCTGAGCCCTAAGGAGGAAACTCATCTCCTTACCCTATCTCTAAGGCTGAGTCCTACAGAGGAAACTCATCTCCTTACCCTATCTCTAAGGCTGAGCCCTAAGGAGGAAACTCATCTCCTTACCCTATCTCTAAGGCTGAGTCCTACAGAGGAAACTCATCTCCTTACCCTATCTCTAAGGCTGAGCCCTAAGGAGGAAACTCATCTCCTTACCCTATCTCTAAGGCTGAGTCCTACAGAGGAAACTCATCTCCTTACCCTATCTCTAAGGCTGAGTCCTACAGAGGAAACTCATCTCCTTACCCTATCTCTAAGGCTGAGCCCTTGAGGAAACTCATCTCCTTACCCTATCTCTAAGACTGAGCCCTACAGAGGAAACTCATCTCCTTACCCTATCTCTAAGGCTGAGTCCTACAGAGGAAACTCATCTCCTTACCCTATCTCTAAGGCTGAGTCCTAAGGAGGAAACTCATCTCCTTACCCTATCTCTAAGGTTGAGCCCTACAGAGGAAACTCATCTCCTTACCCTATCTCTAAGGCTGAGTCCTACAGAGGAAACTCATCTCCTTACCCTATCTCTAAGGCTGAGCCCTAAGGAGGAAACTCATCTCCTTACCCTATCTCTAAGGCTGAGTCCTACAGAGGAAACTCATCTCCTTACCCTATCTCTAAGGTCAAAAGCCTTCTCCAAGTCCACTAAGCACATGTAGACCCCTCCAGTAGTCTTGCGTGGGTAAAGAGCTCGTCTTGAATCTGAGGTTCAACATATATATCATGATAATAATAATTTATATGAATAATAATAAACAGAGAGACTCTGACTCCGTTCTTCTTGCTGCCTTGTGTGTGTGTGTGTGTGTGTGTGTGTGTGTGTACACATCAAGACTTTTAAAAACGGTCACAATGTTAGTTGTTGGTGTCAATAAAAGGTCCATGACGTAGATATTTATATACACACACGTCCACATGTGGGTGTGCTTCTGTTGTTATGTTTTCAACTCATACCTGCTGTGTGTGTGTGTGTGTGTGTGTGTGTGTGTGTGTGTGTGTGTGTGTGTGTGTGTGTGTGTGTGTGTGTGTGTGTGTGTGTGTGTGTGTGTGTGTGTGTGTGTGTGTGTGTGTGTGTGTGTGTGTGTGTGTGTGTGTGTGTGTGTGTGTGTGTGTAGCTGTGTCGTCGTCCTGTTGAATCCTCGGAAGAACAAACAGCATCACATCTTCAACAGCTCCAGGTAAACCTTCAGCCAATCAGCTCTCACTTCCTGTCTGGGTCACTCTGTATGTTTTGATGACGGCTGTATTGTTATTATTATCATAATTGTTCTTATTAGTGATGATTGTAATCAGTGTTTTTGGTGTTAAGCTCAAACAAACAAACACATTGTTATTGTTGCGTTAGTCCAAAAACAACAACAACAGAGCAACAGAAGGTCAAAGCAACCAATGGATGGTTGGCGTGCGGTAGCCAATCAGAAGTGACCCTCCCCCTTCTCCTCCTCAGGAAGGCTATCACCACGCTGGCCTTTTCTCCAGATGGGAAGTATGTCGTCACAGGAGAGGTGAGTCCTCCTCCACCTGCTTATGGACTTATGGATCATGTCTGTTTGTTCGTTAAATATATCTTTGATTGACTTTCACCCGAACTGATCACAGGTCACAGTCCAGTTCATTTAGTACAGCCCAGAATCACAACCTCCTGACCTTTGACCTCACATCAGATATGTTCATAAGTTCATCATTTTATTTTGTTTGGTTGAGATTAAAGAAATGAGTCAAACTGATGAGTCATCCGTGATAAACTGATCACTGATCAGTTCACTCAATCAATACCTCAATGTCAACAAAACAATAAAGATATCAAAATAAAACTATTCAAAAGTTGGATCTGAAAAGTGTCTGAAACTGACATTGATTATTTTCAATGATCAATTAGTGGATTAATTGATTGTCTGAAATAAAAACATTCTGATATTCCTCCTCAGAGCGGCCACATGCCGGCGGTTCGAGTCTGGGACGTGTGTGAGCGGGTCCAGGTGTCTGAGCTGCAGGAGCACAAGTACGGCGTCTCCTGCGTGGCGTTCTCTCCCAACAGCAAATACATCGTGAGCGTCGGGTACCAGCACGACATGATGGTCAACGTGTGGAGCTGGAAGGTACCTGTATATACATATACATGTATGTGTGTATATATGTATATATGTGTGTATGTATATATATATATAAACATTATACTGAATTTATCAACAGTTCCAAATTAAGTCCCAGGATACTAAATATGAATCTATGTTAAACTGGTGGACTTAACTTCATTCAGACCACGGTCCAATAAGAATCCATAGCTCGGATCACGTGACCTGTGGTGATGTCACGTGACCTGTGGTGAT
>NC_046987.1:23074605-23079605 GCF_009769545.1 Cyclopterus lumpus
AGTATCAGTACTACAGTATCAGTACTACAGTATTACAGTATCAGTACTACAGTATCAGTACTACAGTACTACAGTACTACAGTATCAGTACTACAGTACTACAGTATTACAGTATCAGTACTACAGTATCAGTACTAAAGTACTACAGTACTACAGTATCAGTACTACAGTATCAGTACTACAGTACTACAGTACTACAGTATCAGTACTACAGTACTACAGTATTACAGTATCAGTACTACAGTATCAGTACTAAAGTACTACAGTATTACAGTATCAGTACTACAGTACTACAGTATCAGTACTACAGTATTACAGTGTCAGTACTACAGTACTACAGTATTACAGTATCAGTACTACAGTATTACAGTGTCAGTACTACAGTATCAGTACTACAGTACTACAGTATTACAGTACTACAGTATCAGTACTACAGTATTACAGTATCAGTACTACAGTATCAGTACTACAGTATTAAAGTGTCAGTACTACAGTATCAGTACTACAGTACTACAGTATTACAGTATCAGTACTACAGTATTACAGTGTCAGTACTACAGTATCAGTACTACAGTACTACAGTACTACAGTATTACAGTACTACAGTATCAGTACTACAGTATTACAGTATCAGTACTACAGTATCAGTACTACAGTATTAAAGTGTCAGTACTACAGTATCAGTACTACAGTACTACAGTATTACAGTACTACAGTGTCAGTACTACAGTATTACAGTATCAGTACTACAGTATTACAGTATCAGTACTACAGTATCAGTACTACAGTATTACAGTGTCAGTACTACAGTATCAGTACTACAGTATTACAGTGTCAGTACTACAGTATTACAGTATCAGTACTACAGTATTACAGTATCAGTACTACAGTATCAGTACTACAGTATTACAGTGTCAGTACTACAGTATCAGTACTACAGTATTACAGTACTACAGTATCAGTACTACAGTATTACAGTGTCAGTACTACAGTATTACAGTATCAGTATTACAGTATCAGTACTACAGTACTACAGTATTACAGTATCAGTACTACAGTATTACAGTATCAGTACTACAGTACTACAGTATCAGTACTACAGTATTACAGTATCAGTACTACAGTACTACAGTATCAGTACTACAGTATCAGTACTACAGTACTACAGTACTACAGTATTACAGTATCAGTACTACAGTATCAGTACTAAAGTACTACAGTATCAGTACTACAGTATTACAGTATTACAGTATCAGTACTACAGTACTACAGTATCAGTACTACAGTATTACAGTGTCAGTACTACATTATCAGTACTACAGTACTACAGTATTACAGTACTACAGTATCAGTACTACAGTATTACAGTATTACAGTATCAGTACTACAGTACTACAGTATTACAGTATCAGAACTACAGTACTACAGTATCAGTACTACAGTATTACAGTGTCAGTACTACAGTACTACAGTATCAGTACTACAGTATTACAGTATCAGTACTACAGTATTACAGTGTCAGTACTACAGTATCAGTACTACAGTATTACAGTGTCAGTACTACAGTATCAGTACTACAGTATTACAGTACTACAGTACTACAGTATCAGTACTACAGTACTATAGTGTCAGTACTACAGTATCAGTACTACAGTATTACAGTACTACAGTACTACAGTATCAGTACTACAGTACTACAGTATTACAGTACTACAGTGTCAGTACTACAGTATCAGTACTACAGTATTACAGTACTACAGTACTACAGTATCAGTACTACAGTACTACAGTATTACAGTACTACAGTGTCAGTACTACAGTATTACAGTATCAGTACTACAGTATTACAGTATTACAGTATCAGTACTACAGTATCAGTACTACAGTATTACAGTGTCAGTACTACAGTATTACAGTATCAGTACTACAGTATTACAGTATCAGTACTACAGTATCAGTACTACAGTACTACAGTGTCAGTACTACAGTATCAGTACTACAGTATTACAGTATTACAGTATCAGTACTACAGTATCAGTACTACAGTATTACAGTATTACAGTATTACAGTATCAGTACTACAGTGTCAGTACTACAGTATTACAGTATCAGTACTACAGTATTACAGTATCAGTACTACAGTACTACAGTATCAGTAATACAGTATTACAGTATCAGTAATACAGTACTACAGTATTACAGTGTCAGTACTACAGTATCAGTACTACAGTATTACAGTGTCAGTACTACAGTATCAGTACTACAGTATTACAGTGTCAGTACTACAGTATCAGTACTACAGTATTACAGTATTACAGTGTCAGTTCTACAGTATCAGTACTACAGTATTACAGTATCAGTAATACATTACTACAGTATTACAGTGTCAGTACTACAGTATCAGTACTACAGTATTACAGTGTCAGTACTACAGTATCAGTACTACAGTATTACAGTATTACAGTGTCAGTACTACAGTATCAGTACTACAGTACTACAGTATCAGTACTACAGTACTACAGTGTCAGTACTACAGTATTACAGTATTACAGTATCAGTACTACAGTACTACAGTATCAGTACTACAGTACTACAGTATTACAGTATCAGTACTACAGTATCAGTACTACAGTATTAGTGTCAGTACTATAGTATCAGTACTACAGTATTACAGTATCAGTACTACAGTATTACAGTACTACAGTATTACAGTATCAGTACTACAGTATTACAGTATCAGTACTACAGTATTACAGTATCAGTACTACAGTATTACAGTATCAGTACTACAGTGTCAGTATTACAGTGTCAGTACTATAGTATCAGTACTACAGTATTACAGTGTCAGTACTATAGTATCAGTATTACAGTATCAGTATTACAGTATCAGTACTACAGTACTACAGTATTACAGTATCAGTACTACAGTATCAGTACTACAGTATTACAGTATCAGTATTACAGTGTCAGTACTACAGTATTACAGTGTCAGTACTACAGTATTACAGTATCAGTACTACAGTACTACAGTATTACAGTGTCAGTACTACAGTATCAGTACTACAGTACTACAGTATCAGTACTACAGTATCAGTACTACAGTATTACAGTGTCAGTACTATAGTATCAGTACTACAGTATTACAGTATCAGTATTACAGTGTCAGTACTACAGTATTACAGTGTCAGTACTACAGTATCAGTACTACAGTATTACAGTATCAGTACTACAGTATTACAGTGTCAGTACTACAGTATCAGTACTACAGTATTACAGTATCAGTACTACAGTATCAGTACTACAGTATTACAGTATCAGTACTACAGTATCAGTACTACAGTACTACAGTATTACAGTGTCAGTACTATAGTATCAGTACTACAGTATTACAGTATCAGTATTACAGTGTCAGTACTACAGTACTACAGTATCAGTACTACAGTACTACAGTATTACAGTGTCAGTACTACAGTATTACAGTATCAGTACTACAGTACTACAGTATTACAGTGTCAGTACTACAGTATCAGTACTACAGTATCAGTACTACAGTATTACAGTATCAGTACTACAGTATTACAGTATCAGTACTACAGTACTACAGTATTACAGTATCAGTACTACAGTATTACAGTGTCAGTACTACAGTGTCAGTACTACAGTATCAGTATTACAGTATCAGTACTACAGTACTACAGTATTACAGTATCAGTACTACAGTATTACAGTGTCAGTACTACAGTATCAGTACTACAGTATTACAGTATTACAGTATCAGTACTACAGTACTATAGTGTCAGTACTACAGTATCAGTACTACAGTATTACAGTGTCAGTACTACAGTATCAGTACTACAGTATTACAGTACTACAGTACTACAGTATCAGTACTACAGTACTACAGTATTACAGTACTACAGTGTCAGTACTACAGTATCAGTACTACAGTATTACAGTACTACAGTACTACAGTATCAGTACTACAGTACTACAGTATTACAGTACTACAGTGTCAGTACTACAGTATTACAGTATCAGTACTACAGTATTACAGTATTACAGTATCAGTACTACAGTATTACAGTATCAGTACTACAGTACTACAGTGTCAGTACTACAGTATCAGTACTACAGTATTACAGTATTACAGTATTACAGTATCAGTACTACAGTACTACAGTGTCAGTACTACAGTATTACAGTATCAGTACTACAGTATTACAGTATCAGTACTACAGTACTACAGTATCAGTAATACAGTATTACAGTATCAGTAATACAGTACTACAGTATTACAGTGTCAGTACTACAGTATCAGTACTACAGTATTACAGTGTCAGTACTACAGTATCAGTACTACAGTATTACAGTATTACAGTATCAGTACTACAGTACTACAGTATTACAGTATCAGTACTACAGTATTACAGTATTACAGTGTCAGTTCTACAGTATCAGTACTACAGTATTACAGTATCAGTAATACATTACTACAGTATTACAGTGTCAGTACTACAGTATCAGTACTACAGTATCAGTACTACAGTATTACAGTATTACAGTGTCAGTACTACAGTATCAGTACTACAGTACTAAAGTATCAGTACTACAGTATCAGTACTACAGTACTACAGTGTCAGTACTACAGTATTACAGTATCAGTACTACAGTACTACAGTATCAGTACTACAGTACTACAGTATTACAGTATCAGTACTACAGTATCAGTACTACAGTATTACAGTGTCAGTACTATAGTATCAGTACTACAGTATTACAGTATCAGTACTACAGTATTACAGTACTACAGTATTACAGTATCAGTACTATAGTATCAGTACTACAGTATTACAGTATCAGTACTACAGTATTACAGTGTCAGTACTACAGTATTACAGTATCAGTACTACAGTATCAGTATTACAGTGTCAGTACTATAGTATCAGTACTACAGTATTACAGTGTCAGTACTATAGTATCAGTACTACAGTATTACAGTA
>NC_046987.1:23084605-23087105 GCF_009769545.1 Cyclopterus lumpus
CCTGAACTACACCTGTTCACCTGACCTACACTTGTTCACCTGAACATGTATATTACACCTGACCTACACCTGTTCACCTGACCTACACCTGTTCACCTGCACATGTATATTACACCTGACCTACACCTGTTCACCTGATCTACACCTGTTCACTTGACCTACACCTGTTCACATAACCTACACCTGTTCACTTGATCTACACCTGTTCACATAACCTACACCTGTTCACTTGATCTACACCTGTTCACATAACCTACACCTGTTCACTTGATCTACACCTGTTCACTTGAACTACACCTGTTCACTTGATCTACACCTGTTCACATAACCTACACCTGTTCACTTGATCTACACCTGTTCACATAACCTACACCTGTTCACTTAACCTACACCTGTTTATTTAACCTACACCTGTTTATTTAACCTACACCTGTTTATTTAACCTACACCTGTTCACTTGATCTACACCTATTCACATAACCTACACCTGTTCACTTAACCTACACCTGTTTATTTAACCTACACCTGTTCACCTGACCTACACCTGTTCACCTGATCTACACCTGTTCACCTGATCTACACCTGTTTACCTGATCTACACCTGTTTACCTAACCTACACCTGTTCACCTGACCTACACCTGTTCACTTGATCTACACCTGTTCACCTGACCTACACCTGTTCACTTGACCTACACCTGTTCACTTGACCTACACCTATTCACATAACCTACACCTGTTCACCTGATCTACACCTGTTTACCTAACCTACACCTATTCACATAACCTACACCTGTTCACCTGATCTACACCTATTCACCTAACCTACATCTGTTCACTTGACCTACACCTGTTTACCCCCCTACACCTGTACATTTCAGCTACATATATCTGCATGCACCTCTACAGTGAGCGGACACCCTCCTGATCTCACTGACCTTTGACCCCTCAGGATTTACAAAAGGTCATTTATGTGGACGACAATGTCACCACCCTGCTGGACCCAGAGAGCGCCACCGTCACCGGGGGAAACACGGAGAAGGCGGGGTCATCAGGCTCAGACGGGCAGCAGACTGACCAGAGCAGGGCAGGCATTAGGACCCTGAGAGTGAGCCCTGATGGACAGCACCTGGCCTCTGGAGACCGCATGGGAGTCCTCAGGTGAGCTGCAGGGTGGTTGGGGGTGGAGTTGTGCCTTTACTCATGGAGTTAGGGTTAGGGTTAAAGTAACTGTGTGTGTGTGTGTGTGTGTGTGTGTGTGTGTGTGTGTGGTAGGATCCATGATCTGGATGGTATGGAGGAGATCTTGAATGTTCAGGCTCACGACTCAGAGATTCTCTGCCTCGAGTTCTCCAAACCAGATACTGGTGAGAAACCACTCAACATACAGTGTGTGTGTATATATATAACATGATGTAATAATGATAATACTATGTTTTATAACACATTCTAACTGTAGCTTTAACAAATGAAGTCTCCCTGTCTCTTTGTCTTTCTGTCTTCTTGTCTCCCTGTATCTTTGTATCTCTGTCTCTTTGTATCTTTGTATCTTTGTCTTTCTGTCTCCCTGTCTCTTTGTCTCTCTGTATCTTTGTATCTCTGTCTCCCTGTCTCTTTGTCTCTCAGGTCTCCAGTTGTTAGCCACAGCCAGTCGTGATCGTCTGATCCACGTCCTGGATGCAAGCAGAGACTACAGTCTGGTTCAGACTCTGGACGAACACTCGTCCTCAATCACTGCTGTCCGATTCGCTGGTCAGTCTCGGTGACCTCTGACCACTCATGTTCAGGTTGTGTTTGTAAATGATGTTATCTCTCTGACATCATCCGTTCTTCCTGTCTGTCAGCCAATGAGGGGAAGGTGAGGATGATCAGCTGTGGAGCTGATAAGAGCGTCTACTTCCGCACTGCTCAGCAGGTGAGAGTCACACCTGAGTGATGTTACAGAGTAGCTGATGGTAACTAAGTACTCGGGTGTCGTACTTCTCTTTGTTTGACAATATGAGTATTTGCTTCATACGTCTATATTAATCGGACAGCTTTATTTAACATTGACTCGGTGGCAGCAGACTTCCCTCTCTCCCAGCTCACTCTGGGGGATCCCGAGGCGTTCCCAGGCCACCTGAGAGATATAATCCCTCCAGTGTGTTCTGGGTCTCCCCGGAGTCTCCAGGTTGGGCCGGAGAACCTCTAGTCCAGGAGGAATCCTGATTATTAGTCTGAACCACCTCAGCTGATTCCTTTCCACACAAAGGAGTAACGCCTCAACTCCAAGTCCGAGCCCCCCTACAGAGGAAACTCATCTCCTTACCCTATCTCTAAGGCTGAGCCCTACAGAGGACCTCATCTCCTTACCCTATATCTAAGGCTGAGTCCTACAGAGGAAACTCATCTCCTTACCCTATCTCTAAGGCTGAGTCCTACAGAGGAAACTCATCTCCTTACCCTATCTCTAAGGCTGAGCCCTACGGAGGAAACTCATCTCCTTACCCTATCTCTAAGGCT